>NC_056749.1:640057774-640295274 GCF_019279795.1 Protopterus annectens
CAAAAGAGGAGATCTCGGTGCCGAATGGATACTCTCCAACGAAGGGGACCGAGATCTCTTTCGGGACGAAGTCATCGGAGCCGAAGTCCCCTGAGTTCCAGATGGAGCCGAAGGTTTCTCGGCTCCGATACTGGATAAGGTGTCGGCTCCAGCCGGAGCCGACAAGGCAACAGTAGATTGGGTGTCGGAACCGATCGGAGCCGACCCCACTACTTTAGAAGCAGAAATATCGGCTCCAGCCGGAGCTGATTTCGGCTCCGACGGAGCCGAAGCCACCGGAGGAGGCTTAGACACTGTAGCCTGAACCTTCGGAGGCTTAGAAGGTTTACTGGACCCTGTTTTAGAGGGAGAACTCTGGCTTAAGTAAGCCACGGAGGATCAATTTATTCCTCCTTTCCTGCAGGACTCTCTGGCTAAAAGAGTGACACAAAGCACAGGAGTCCTGCAGGTGCAAAGGCCCCAGGCAGTAAACACAAGAAGTGTGACCGTCTGTCAGAGACATTTTCTGACAGCACGAGTCACACTTCTTGAAGCCTGAGACCTTGCCTTCCTTAGACATAGTCCTAAAGGAAGAAGTCACACACACACTCCAACAACCACACAATTAATCCCCAAACACACAGACACACAGGTAGGGATTAAACAAGGGGGTCTAGGCCTACTGAAAACTCTTTTAAACTTATAAGAAAGGAATTTAAAAGTTTTTAACTATAAGGGAAATAGGGTGGGCTGTAGAAATACTACACACTATAAAAAGGGAAATAAGGGAGAAATAAACCCCTGACTAAACTTTCTGAAGTATTAACTTACCTCTGCTGGCAAAAAGGAGACCTCTTTCGCTAAGCGGCAAACGAGATCTGAGGTAGTCCCGCCTTGCATCATGGGATATAGGGCTGCCTCGAGCTGGTAAAAGGAGTTCTCAAGCTAAGAAAGTGCCGAGTCGGAGCCGAGGATCGGCTCCGGACCCATCCAGCAAGAATGAAGGTGAGATTGACAACTTAACATCATACATTTAAGTTTGCTGTTCTGGAAGTGCTATGTGAAAGTCTGAGGCTTGGTGATTTAGTGACTGACAGAATGTGCAGAACTAAGGTGGATTGTCAGTCTAACTGCTGACAAACACCTAGGCTTGAATGGGCGTGTTTCCATTAAACCTGTTTTAAAAGGGAGAAAATTACTTCACTGAACTTTTTAATTAGATATGTCGTGATTTTTATATATAAATGGTTATCTTGACTGTTTTTATTGCAAGTCTGATGAAGCAGCAGTTTTGCTGTGAAAGCGCTAACTTTGTACATTAAATCCACTGTTTTATATCTGTTGGTCGGCTTTATATTTTTATTTATGATGTGAGGTATTGCCATCCATGCCAGGGAGAACAGGGCAATGCATGTGTAAAACATGCCAGCATAGTTAGCTGGAGTTTTGTAAATAGTTTTGTGTCATCTGACTATCACAATGACTTGTACAGATGCTTGTGTTAAAAATGTACCAACAGTGTTATAACTGATTAAGTGTTTATGTTTAAACAATGAATTCTGGAAGGGAGGAGTACAGGTTCTTGAAATTCTTCCTTACCTTTCAGTTACTGCAACAGTTCTTGGCAAAGCGCTGTGTGTGTATTGTACTACAATCAGGTGATCAAAAGTGATGTCATTCTATAACCAGTGCCGCCGAGGATGGAATTCTCACAGCAGCCTGTTTTGTTTTGCTTTCTTTGGAACCTTATATAAGACATGTCCGTTATCGCAGTCAGTTGTTCAGTTCAGTTCAGTTAGAAGACCATCACCTTGCTTTGTGGAAGTAAGCATCTCAGCATCCTATCTCACCTTGCTGTATTAAGTTAGCTAAGGAAAGAATAGTTGTGTAAGACCTTATCATAAAAATAGATGTCCTTCTCTTCTATGTTGCAGTATTCATAACAGTAGGGAGTAGCTGCCTGCAGCGCTACCATCCGGCCAGTATACCAAAGTCTTTGTCCTGGAGGGTACGTGTGACGTCGGCTATGAGGGCCATAAACCAGCATTAGGTATAAAGGTGACGTCTGCACATACCCTCCTAAGAATAGTTTCTGCTGCATATACTAGTGCCCCTGAGGTTTTTCAGGAGGGTCCTAACTGAGACCTTTAGACTTGCATGCCTGCTAGAGCCAGGGCAGTAGTAAGGCTATGTAGGTAGATACTTGGGGAAGAAGAAGGCCACATGTGTTCATAAAATACCTGCTATAGCAGAAGCAAGAAACAGGGGGTAGGAGGGTGGGAATTAATACTGCAACATACAAGAGAAGGACATCTATGGTTATGGTAAGGTCTTACACAACTATTCTATGTCCTTCTATTCTGATGTTGCAGTATTCATAACAGTAGGGAGAGTACCAGAGCTTTACGTCTGATCCTGGGAGGAGTAAGGGTTTCCGTGGTCCAGGAGATCCTGTAGGATAGTTCTGGCAAAACCAGCTCTAGCATGGGATGCCATGTCCAGCTTGTAGTGTTTGGTGAAGGTGTGCACTGAGGAACAAGTGGCTGCCTCTAAAATAGAAAGGGAATCAATGCCTTTGAAAAAGGCAGAAGAGGAGGCAGCTGCTCTGGTGGAATGTGGTTTGATACTGCTTTGTAAGGATTTTCCATGGTGGGAGTAACAGAAGGAGATGGACTTGGAGATCCATGAGGCAATGGTTTGCTTAGATACAGCTTTCCCTAGTGCTCTGGGACAGAAGGAAACAAATAACTGTTCTGATGTCTTTGGTTTTGTCTAGGTAATATCTTAGTTGTCTATGCACGTCCAGAGAGTGAATGGTCCTCTCTGAAGCATTTTGAGAATGGGGGTAGAAGACAGGTAGGTTAATGGTTTGACTCAACAAGAGTTCATTAACTACCTTGGGCATGAAGGAGAGGTTGGTCCTGAGCACCACTCTGTCCCTGTGAGAGACAAGGTAGGGGGATGTGGTCATCAGGGCTTGGATCTCCGAATCCCTCCTGTTTGATGTAAGGGCAACTAGCAAAACTGTTTTGAATGTACAAAATTTCAGAGAAACAGAATGTGCTGGTTGAAAAGGAGATAGTGTTAGCTTCTCTAATACAAAGTTTAGATCCCATGGAGGAGGGATGGGTTTCCGTGGGGGTGTGATGTGGAAGACTCCTCTTAAAAAGAGTTTGACTTGCAATACGGATGCCAGGGAAGGTGAAATGGGCAGAGAGGCAGAGATGGCAGACAAGTGGACTTTGATCGAGGAATATGTCAGTCCTGTTTGGAGTAACTCACACAAGTAGGTCAGGACACTAGGGATGGGGGTAGTGAGGGGGTCCTGTTTATTCCTGTAACACCAATTGGAGAATCTGAGCCATTTAGCCACGTAGTTTCTCCTAGTGCTGGGTTTTCTGGCCTCCTGCAGAACATTATGTATGTCCTCTGAGTAAAGGTGTCTGTAAGGGATCAGGATTCTATCACCCATAAGGTCAGTTTTAGACTGTTCACCTGCGGGTGTAGCAGAAACCCCTTGTTCTGTGTGAGCAGGTCTATCCGGTGGGGTAACCTGTGGTGACTGCCCTTGGCTAAAGAAAAAAGGAGGGGAAACCAATGCTGTCTTGATCAAAAGGGGGTCACCAGTAGGATTTCTGGTTTGTCCCTCTGAATTTTCAGGAGGACTTTCTGGATCAGAGTGAAAGGGGGGAAGGCACACAGCAACATCTCCTCCCATGAAAAGAAGAAGGCGTCCACTTTCCACGCTTGTGGGTGTGGGTTCCTTGTGCAGAATTTGGGCATCTGCCTGTTGTCTGGGGAGGCTAAGAGGTCTGTTCGTGGAATACCCCACCTGTGTATCAGGTCTAGGAAAACCTCCCTCTGTAGCATCCATTCGTGAGAGGGGGCTGAGGTCCTGTTGAGTGCGTCTGCCATCACATTCTGAGAGGGGATATACATGGCCAACAGGTGTACTCTGTGGGAGTCTGCTAGATTCCAAATCTGAATGGCCAGTCTGCATAGAGGGTAAGACCTGGTCCCTCCTTGTTTGTTTATGTACCACAGAACTGTCACATTGCCTGGGATTACCTTTAAATTTCCTGACAGGACAGAGGATTCGAATGTTAGTAGGGCTAACAGCAAGGCTCTCATTTCCTTAATGTTGATGCAGTCTTTTACTCAGAGTGGACCATTTGCCTTGTACTGAGAGGTGGTGTTGATTTGTTTGCAACACTGTCCCCCCACCCTAGGTCCGAAGCAACGATGTAAAGGCATTGAAGTGGAGGTGGGGTCTGAAGGTGAAGCCCTGGGTTGGTCTGTATTGCAGATATCCACCATTGGATCTCCCTCTTTAAGCAAGGGAGGAGTGGAAGGGACACATCCAAGGGTTTGAATGTTGGTTCCATAGATTTTTCAGAACACACTGAATTGTTCGCATGTGTAGTCTTGCCAAAGGCAGTATGTGTATAAGGGATGCCACGTGGCCTAATAGTTTCAGAAATTCCCGAGCTGTCAGAAAGGTTCGGGAAAGGATCTGGTTGAAGCACAGACAGAGTTCCTGAATCCTTTGGTCCGGTATGAAGGCTTTCATTGCAGTCTGTGCATAGTCTGCATCCCAGAAAAAACATGTCCTGAGAAGGAGTTAGGTGAGATTTTTCTACATTTATAGTAAACCCCAGAAGAGAGAGGGTGTGTGAAACCTGCTGCAAATGGAGGAGTAGGAGTTGGTGGTCTTGGTGCAGGATAAGGAGGTCGTCTAGGTAGGGATATATTTGCCTACCCTGTGTCCTGCAATGGGCAATGAAGGGAGCTAGACAACTGGTGAACACTCTGGGGGCTGTGGACAGACCAAAGGGCAAAGCAGAGAACTGAAAATGGCAGGAGCCTATAGAAAATCTCAGAGATTTCCTGTAGTCCGGATGAATGGGGATGTGTAGGCAGGCATCCTTGATATCTAGAGCCACCACGAAGGCTGGGGAGAATTAGAGGCAGGAGAATAGGTAAGGTTATCATTTTGAAGCCTGGTACGAGAATAAAAAGATTGAAAAAGGAAAGATCCAGGATAGGCCTCCAGGGACTCTCTTTTCCTGGGCCCCAGGAATATTCTGGAGTAGAACCCAGAGTTCTTTTGAGGGGTGGGAACTGGTTCAATGGTGCCTTGGTTTAGGAGTTGTTGAACAATGGGTGGTAATAGGTGAATCTGTTTTTTTGGTGGTTGTGGAATGCCCTGAAAGAGTGGGAGTATCCACCAAGTCATGTAATATCCTCTCTGGATGATGGAGAGGACCCATCATTCTTTTGTAGGTTTCAGCCAGGAGGGGAAGGAGAGAGTGAGATGGAGGGATAGGGGAGTTTCTGGATGTAGGGTGCGTGAGTCACAGTGGAGGGGGCCTGGGATGGTCAGGCTGTCTCCAAAAGGGAGTGGCAGAAGATCTTGAGGACAGTCTTGGAGTAGAAGTCTTTCTCAGCTACCTGCATCCCTTGGATTGTTGTGTAGAGGAAAAGGATTCCCTTCATACAAAGGATGGTTTTGGGGGGTAGTTTCTATGATATCTAGGAATGGGGGACACCAAAAGGTGTTTTAGATTTTGCAACTCTTTTCCCTTCTCTTGGAGGGGATTTGAGTAGCTCAGCAGGAGCATGTCCAAAAAGTGCCTTATTGTCTAATGGAGCATCCAAAAGTTTGGTCTGAACATTCATGGGGAGGGGTTGTTGCCATACCCTTAAATAAAGATGCAGCACTGATCCAGTCATCAATAAATTGCTTATTTTGCAGTTTTCCTTTATATTTATTTGCATATCCTCTAAGTGTTTCTGCCTGTGCTGAGACTTTTAGTTTATTATTTGCAATAGTGCATGATAGATGCTGATCTCTTCTGATACTGTGCATTGCTTTTATCACCTCTTTCTGAGTATTTTTGTTGATCTGTTCCCTCTTTTACACTTTTCTAACAGTGACACTTCTTGTCTTAATTGCTTTAATGCTTTCTCTATTCGATACTTCCATGGTGGCATTTGATTTCTTTCCTTCCCTTCCTGTCCTACGTTTTTGTGGCAAATCTTTATCTGTTATTAATTTAGCTGCAAAGTAACACGAATTTCTATGAACAGTTCTAACTGCTGTGTTCATTTGTTTTATCAAACGTCTAAGTTTTTGGGGCTTTATTGACTTTTAGTAGTCTGTTATTTTCATTGATCTTAATATGTCTGTCTCTATTAAATCGAGCAGCTGTTCTCTTTGATCATTTTCTTCTACACTGAGGGCACATCCTTTGTTCTCCATTTCCTGCGGGCATTCTACAAAACGTACCGAAGCATCTTCCTGTGTCACATTCTCTTCAGATTCATCCTATGTCATCCGTTGTCTTTCAGATGGGAACTCAATGGCCTATCACTCCACAACATTGACTGCATAAGAATTGCCACAGTTTCTTGTTCCTTCCCTTGCTGTGAAATTCTAAATTTACTTTTGTACTAGTTTCCTACAGAAGGCTCCAAAGTATCTTCATATGACAAATGATCAGATCTTTTTTAATCCACTGGTTTCTCCTTAATTTGGGGATCCATTACTCTATCCTGCTGTAATGTTATCAGAGTTAGATTTTCTATACTAAATCCTCACTTTGCAGGGAATCCAGAACCTCAGTTATTTCTTTAACTTCTCTGTTACTAATCCTCTTTTCTACTTTTCCTCTTCATTTTCTTATTTTTTGTATTGTAAAATTTTCCATATCTAGATGTTTTTGCCTGTATTTTCGACTTTTCTCAAAGCTATTATGACGGCACATAAATAACACAACTTACAAAGAAAAAACTGAATGACAATGCTGATACTATGAATTCTGAATTTGGTCTTTCTCTGCTCTATGCGAATTACTTTGTAGCAACAACATTAATTTTCCTTTATAAATGAATGCTTCTGCCAATGCACACAAGTTCTTCACTTTTATTACCCTAGTTTGCACAAGAACCAGTTAAGAAATAAAAGAAATGACTAGAGCATTACCTATGTGATTTATCTGTTGTTCACAAAATCTACAGTGCCTGATGCAGCTTGACATAATGTCATGGATTTATCACACAT
The DNA here is from genome assembly GCF_019279795.1 of Protopterus annectens. Classification (NCBI taxonomy): domain Eukaryota; kingdom Metazoa; phylum Chordata; order Ceratodontiformes; family Protopteridae; genus Protopterus; species Protopterus annectens. The sequence goes on from NC_056749.1 coordinate 640,064,817, forward strand.
GTATATGGTTTTAGTCTTCCAATATGTTGTCATCCTGAAAAGAAAGTTGCTTAAGATGTAGAAGAAGAAGAAGAATAAATCCTCTTTAGCCATGCACAATTACAACCAATTACTGCAAAATGTTCTGCTCTTAAAACTATTCAGTATTTACTAGCATTCAACATTCAAGACAGTTTTTTTTCACTGGACAAACACTGAGAAACATAGATTCTTACTTTGGACCAGGAAAGATCAAGAAGATCTGCTGTATGTCCTTTGTATTTACAAAATGTCTGTTGTCTAAATGGAACACTTTTATCATCATCTCCTTCATCATTTGTGGTGTTTACCTAAAATTATAATAGCATTATTAATAATTTATCATCATCTGAAAGAAGTCAGGTTAAGATACTCAAATAACTCCACAAAAAGATATAAACTTTAACTAAATAAGAGTATGCAGTACTGAAGGTCTCAGGCAGCAGACTGTACGATACCTCCCAAACCATCTAATAATATGACAGAGATAGTTTCTTATTACAGTAAAACAGAAGGCAGCTGCATCTCTTCCTCAGATATGATGCCCGAAATAGTATCACTTCAGTATGACCAGCATAAACAACTTCTGCCCATCATAGAACTGTGAAGGCTAACAAAAAAAAGCTGTCAATCTAGTATGCCTTGGTAAAGTAGTTAATATCTTTTACCTACCCCTCATGTGTTCCATTCTCATTGTTCACCATCCATACTATGCCTTCTTGTCAACACCCTGGAACTGCTTTGCTTAGGTAGCTTTTTCAAATCATCCCCTACCTTTCATATGAAGATGAACCCTCTAATGTCTGGGTTGAACTATTAATCTGATAGTCAGGTACCCCCCTCCACCCACTGGCTTTCCTCTGGAGCTAGATGCCATCACAGTGCTCCAAAAGTGTTCCCAGGACCCATAGCAGGTCTCCCCTTTCTCTGCTATATTAAATAATAGATTTCACTCTTTTAACCAGTCCTCATATTCTTTGACCTCCATTTCCTTTATTACTCACATATTTTTTCAATGAATTTTCTAGAAAATCCTGACATCCTGAGCCCTGTATATGCACCAGAAATGAATGTCTGACTTGATCTCTAAAGAGATAATATAGCCCTTCTGTTATGGTGCCCATTTTCTTAAAGATACAGCTCAGCTCTCTCAGAGTGCTTCTGGTTGTTTGCTTCTTGTGATTACTGCCAGGCCACGGTCTTCTTCCCAATCTCTGTCTTTTTACAATCATTCTTTGCGGCCATTACTCCATAATGGAATATTAGAGCCCATGAAAAGTACTCTATATTTCACTGCAAATAAATAGTAAATGACATTTCTTTGCCCAATTTGACAGTCTCCTTTGTTCCTCTATCTACTTCCTCACTTATCTCATCAGGAAAAAGACTGATCATGTTCTCAATGCCCCTCACAATGCCAGATACAAATATGTCAAAATAGACCAGTTTCTGTGAAATCCGACTAATCACTCTTATAGCAGAGCCCTCTCAACTACTATTGCTTGTATTCCACCACCCGGCCACTCTCCTACCATTTAGTCAACTTCTCTCCTACTCAAAAAATAGTTTATCTGGCCTATAATTCCCCAAAGAGGAATTGAGTCAATTTAAGGCACACATCATCAAACAGGTTTCTTTTGTCAACCTTCAGTGTAACACAGTCATAAAAGTAAATCAGGTTAGAAGAGACTTCACCCATTTTGCTACAAACCCATGTTGACATTCATTCCCCAAACTGCTTTTCTCCAGGAAAGCAACTAGCCTTTTCTTCAGAATCTTCTCTATGGCTGTCTATATTACTGAGGTCAGGTTTATGGGTTTGCAGTTTACTAGGACAATTTTAGTCACCCCTTTGTGGATACAGACTGCTATAGTCACACTACAATCCTCTGAAATATATCCACTGCTGAGTGACAACTGAAGAGTTGTCAGGAAATCTACATAGATCTATCAAGTTTTTAGGGATTCTGGGAAATGGGCTTCCAAAATGCGTGCACACTAATCAACAGCTTAATTTCAGCTCTCCTAGTGTGCAAAAAAAACTTTGAAATAAGAGGCAGTAGTTCTGTCAGCTTGAGTAAAATTCAGTTACTGGCTAGTAAGTACACTGCCTGGATGCCAACAAATAAGAAATTTAGGGAACCTGAAAGAAAATCAACTAGAAAAGGTGATGAGAAAACGCAATGTCTAGGAAGAATCCTGCAGCTGTTCAACAAAAAGCAGTTCAAGCTCCAGCTTTGGTACGAGAGATGGCTTCCAGTAATTTACAGGAAAAATACTCAGATCCGACTAAAATATATGAAACATAGAAGGAATATATCAACTTAAATAACAAAAGGCTGGAAAAAAATAGAATAAGCTTTTGACTAGCTATTCAGATGAACTGATAAAAACTGAAAAAATCAGAGGTTGAAATGAAGAAAAGGCTGGCTGAGTACGAGACTTGCCAAGAAGATCAGTTTCAAAAAATGGTAGCATTAGAAGATAGAGCACACAGAGAAAACTCAAGATTTTCTGCTGTACCAGAAAAACTGGAAAGAACAGACTGTGTTAATTTTATGAAAGCGCAGATAAGCAACTGGACTGGCATTCCACAGCAGGGTTTTTAATCAAAAAGGAGCATCAAGCACTAAATGCTAAACCTAAATAATAAAGTATCACATACTTCAAACTTGGTCATGAGAAAGCAGCAAAGACCTGTAGTAATACAGATGCAATAATACCAGTGAAAAGAGTTGATTCTGACAAAATTGTGGCAGAAGGGTGAAGTATTAAATACTGGAGTTGAGTGTTTGTGGAAAATGATTATTCACTGTTCACCAGACAGAAGATAAGCAAATTTATCTCAGCAATCAGGGAATGTCAAGAGGCATGAGATTTTAGCTGTTGTATCCAGCTATCTTCAGAATGTTTTTTTCTTGGACGATCAAAGAAAATTTTGATGCAGATCAGTCTAAGGAGGAAATAAAGTTTATCCAACAAAAAGTGAAGTATCAAACAGAAGGGGGCTATGCTTCTCATATTTCTGATAAAAAAGCTCATAGACAGACTTTGCCAATGAAACCTTTTCCAATATTCCAAAGGAAAATGCTTGAGAGACTCAGAAAAGCACAGGAGTTGACTAGAAGAATTGGAAGTACCTTGGACTTGAACCAGAGTCTGATGTTGGGAGATGGAGCTGAACAGGAAGAAGACCAGCAACACTGAAATTAGTGAATAAATGTGAGATTCTAAAGTAACAATCACATTTGTGAAATATGGCTTTGCAATAAGAAAAGCATAGAAAGACTATTCTATGCCATTACTCTTTAGAAGGACACAGAAGGGGAGAAAAATAACTGAAAGCAAACTAAACTTTGTTCTTAACAATATTTGCATAGAACACTTCTTGATATTATCTGTATGTTACACAGTAAAGCAAATTTGTGTGTTATGTAGTCAGGGGTATCTTAAATGTGGGTGAGTCTTTTCAGTGACTGTTGTATGTGAAAAAGATATTAAAGTAAAGAGATTTTTTTTAGTTTTAAGAAATACAGGCATTACTATGTAAAAAGAGAAGTATGGACAAAAGCAAGTTTATGTTAACATGCTGTAATCCTGTGCGGTTGGAGTGGAGGATGGGGTGGAAAAGTGCACTGATTATATATAGGGTTAAGATGTTTTCTCTTATTTTTGCATCACTGAATGTCTGGATTAATGCCCTTGGCGTAATCTAAAAATAAGTATTTTCTGTAAGCAAGCAGTCTTGAAAAACAAGACAAAATGATGAATGCCAAAAGAAGTGCTAAGTTTCTTACATATAGAATAATATTAGCCTGTTTTTTTTTCCTTTAGTAAATGCTCATTGTGTTATGTTGTCTTAAGCTGAAGGCAGTTGTACATTCAGTTCTTATGTTTCAATGGAAATTAGCTGTATGCAGGTGAAAGCAATTAATCTTCAGAGTTCTGAGCATTGTTTGCTTAGGGAAATGGAAAATTTAAAGATGCATGCAGTATGGTAAAAAAATAAAGTTTGAAATTATTGGAAGTGAGTAAGATAGAGCACTTTCTCTAGCAGCTTTATTACATTAATGCATTTAATAGAACAGTGTATAATTTATTTTTATTAAAAGATGGCCAGTGCACTTTTTCTTAAGGCTAAACGTTAATGTTTACTGAAAGCATACTTGTTGTTTGTCACATCTGAGAGGCAAACAATGATAAGAAAGACAGCAATCAATCTATGTGGGAGGATAGGCTATAACATGTACATTAGCATGGGTAACTTTAATTTTAGGTTAGGCAATGCCTGCAGGTGCAGCTGTTGATTTGGGGCAATTGTTTCTATCAGGAGTTTCAAACTTCATTTTTTTAAATATGTACATACTTTTTTTGTGTTTGTTCAAAGTAAATAAGTTATGGAGTGATCTGTAAATGTAATTAGATATTTGTTTGAGGGTTTTCACTAAAAGAAAGTCTTGAAAAATATGACACAGGTTCAAATGGAGATAAGAAACAACTGTATAAAAGATCAACCCGATGCAAGTAACACAAATGTTGGCTACATACATTCTAAAAAGCTCCTGTGTGTAACAGGTGGGAAAATTATTTCTTTCATAATAGCTACGCAATCCATATTACTTTGGAACACAGACAGACTTACATTTACAGACAAAAAGGTAAGAGTACTAAATTATATTACGAAATGCAGCGTGCAAACAGCAATGCTGCAGGAAGTACATCTGGAAAAAAATCTGCTTGAGAATTTAATAAAAATGATTTCATGGTGGATATTCAGCAGACTGCCAGGGGCAAAGGAAAAGGGGAGCAATTTATACAAACAGCTAGAACAGCTCCAAGAGTGATAGAAGACTGAAGAAAAGATAATAATGGTAGATTTATTGTAGTAAGGGTTTACTGGCAAGGGGGGAGGATTCCACTGCCATGTATTTATATTCCACCAAAAATTGCTATTATGAAGCTTAAGAAACTTTTGGGAGAAATAATACTCATTCATCAAGGAATATTACTTATGGATAAGGTTCTGGAACTTTATTTGCAACAGTGAAGACACATCTATTGGACCAAGAAGGGAAATATAACAAGTAGTAGTAGATTTCTGAAGAAAATTATGACCATATTTAGTTTGGAAGACTAATTCAGTAGTAGGAACTCAAAAAACTCACATATTATTCCCTGAGGGGGAAAACTGGACTAGGCTAGATAGAAATTATATTTCACAAGAATATGTGCATTTAATTGAAAGCTTTGACACATATCCAACAACCATTTCAGATCTTGCACCAATAAAAAACAAAATAAAAATGCAGGGTAATGAAGTAAAAATAAGACACCGGTGCTTTCTCACCTACCTGTTAAAAAGGGGAATTTAAGGAATGGGTAGTGAAACTGTTACTAGGGAAATTAGAAATTTCTTCAGAAGTTATAGCTACCGAGTGGGATAAAATGAAAACCGGAGTTTAAAAACAGTGAAGAAATAAAAAAAGAGATATGATTAACAAGTAAAAGGAATTATTTACAGGGGCTGACAAAAGTAAAAGTATTGCAGAGTAAATGGAAATCTCACAGAACAAGAAGAGGCACAACTGCAAAGGATTTAAGAGAATAAGTTTAGAAATACTGCTGTTAGGCATGAGTTTAGAAATATTGCTGTTAGGCAACTGTTTTTTTTTTATAATAACTACAAAGCACACAAACTTTTAGCACAACAACTTATCCAACAGTTAAATAGAAAGGGTTGTCACCAAGCTTAGGGAGCCTACAACAAGAAAAATAACCAGAGATCCTGTACAGGTATTAGAGATATTCTAGAAATTTTCGGAAAATTGGTATATAGCAGAGAAATATGGAAATCAAGAAATAGCACAAATGGAAATATTTATGGAAGACTTAAGTATGCCAAGGTTACAGGCAAATGAGGGTCAACAATTAACAGTTAAGACACAAGGATATGAGATAAAAATGGTGATGTATAATCTATCTGCAGGAAAGTCTCCAGGAACAAATAACATTCCAGTGGAAGTCTGGAAGTTAGGAGGAAAGAAAGTGAAACATTTGGAAGGTTTTAACAATATTTTAAAAGCAGAGGAAGCGCAAACATCATGGAAGAAAGCTGTAATGGCTGTAATACATGAAGACGGCAAAAGACCAATCAGACCCAGCTTCATATAGATGCCATTTCAATTTTAAACCACAATTACAAAGTGTTTATGTCAATACTAGCTAAATGAATGGCAAAAGTGTTACCAAAATTAAAAATATGGAATGATTTGGTTTTGTGAAGGGAGGCAAACATTGACAACATTAATAGAAAAATGATGATACAGAGGAAAACAGAATGTAAGAAAATACTGCTGCTGTTGATGGTCCTTGATGCACAGAAAGCATTCAGCAGAGTAAGCTGTGATTTTAGAAGTAAGGCAATGGTATCTGCATTCCCTAATACAACAACTTTAATTAGGAGGATACATGCGAGATCAGAAGAAAGAATTAATGTGGGAGGGTTTCCTCTCTGATAAGTTGTGTTCAAATATAGGAACTAGGCAGGGTTGCCTTCCTTCTTTGTTATTTGCTTTACATTTACAGCCACTGACAAAGAAAATAAGGCACCCAAAGTCTAGGATATAATCGATATGGTAATCAAGAAAATAAGAAGCTATGTACTCACCATAACATTCCATCTGAGTAGGTAAACTTCATTTGTCAGCAACCTATGGGGATTCAGATCCGAGCCGGCAGTTTTTAACAGCTTTAGATCCGAGCTCCAAGCTCCTCCCCCTACCCATAATCCCCTGTCAACCCTGACTGACCTCAGATCAAGTTTTCCCAAAAGCAGATACTGCCCAAAGACTAATACTTTCAGATAAGTGGGTAACACCCATGGACCCGAGTATGAAAAAATTCATAAGTGAGGGGGCAGGAGGGAGGGACGTTTGCTGACAAATGAAGTTTACCTACTCAGATGGAACGTTATGGTGAGTACATAACTTTTTAATCTGAAGTAGTTAACTTCATTTGTGCAGCAACCTATGGGACAGAGTCCCCAGCTACCTGAACCTTGGGCGGCCTTCATGGAAGGATGTTTCTGAGCACTGCAAAGCCAAAGGATGCTCTCCCTCTGCAGATAATGTCCAATTTATAGTGATTGATAAAGGTATGAGATGAGGCCCAAGTGGCTGCTGAACAAATATCATCCAAAGAGACTCTAGCTCTAAAAGCTGCAGAAGTAGACATAGACCGAGTAGAGTGGGCATGGACTCCCTGAGGTGCGGGCCTGCCAGAACCTTCATATGCTAAAAGGATACACTGCGAGATCCATCTAGACAGCGTGACTTTAGAGACAGATTTACCTAAGTTAAATTTGGCAAAGGAGACGAACAACTGGTCAGATTGCCTATGACCAGATGTCCTGTGGATATAGAAGCAAAGTTGTCTATGCACATCCAGTGAGTGTAATTTATATTCCCCTTTGTTTTGGTAATTAGGGAAGAAGACTGGTAGGTTGATGGACTGGTTAATATTCGATTCAGAGGCAATCTTGGGAAGAAAGGAGGGACTGGTCCTGAGGTAAACTCTATCCTTGTGAAAAGTCAAATATGGGGGTTTTACACAGAGGGCCTGTAGTTCAGAGACCCTTCGAGCCGAGGTGATAGCGACAAGAAAGGCCGTTTTCCATGACAAGAATTTAAGATCTACTGAAGCTGCAGGCTCAAACGGGGGAGCTGTTAAGGCCTGAAGCACCAGCGTTAAATCCCAAGGAGGGACTACATCATTCACTGGAGGTCTGAGCAGAAAGGTGCCCATCAAAAAGGTCTTACACAATTTCGTGGTGATCAAAGGGCCCAGTTCATTTCCCACGTGATAATGAGAGATAGCTGCTAGTTGAACCTTGACTGTGGAGGAGCTAGCCCCCTGATGAAACAGCCCTGACAGGAAGTCTAATACCGCTGTGAAAGGATCCAAATTTCGACGTTCCGCCCAAATGGAGAAACGTTTCCATTTGTTACTATAGACCTTTCTAGTAGAAGGCTTGTGCGCTGCTACTAGAATAGTTTTAACTGGGGAAGAGATACCGGGAGTCCTAGCTACAAGTGGAACTGGGGCAGCCAAGCTGTGAGCTTGAGATTGTCCAGATTCGGGAGTGGGAGATCTAGGGGGTGGGATATTAGATCCAGACGGGGATCCAGAATCCAAGGGGGATTCACCAGATGAGACCAAAGGTAAGGGAACCAGGGTTGACGAGGCCAGAATGGGGCAATGAGGATTATCCTGCTCCCCAACCGGCTGGCTTTCTGCAGAAACTTCAGCATCAGAGGAAGAGGAGGGTAAGCATAAAGTAGACCGGGAGGCCAAGCATGCACCAGAGCGTCTCTCGGAGGTTCCCTGGAGGAGGAAATGAGAGCGAAGTAGTCATAACATTTTGTGTTCGAGGGAGAAGCAAAGAGATCGCAACAGGGTTGACCCCATTCGGCAAAAATCTGATTCGCTATCTCGGGATTCAGAGGTCACTCGTGTGGTAACAGGATAGTGCGACTTAGTCTGTCCGCTAGGATGCTGGACCGCCCTGGAATGTGCATGGCTATAAGAAAGCGGTTGGTGGAGATTGCCCATTCCCACACCAGCATGGCCTCTTGACAGAGTGGGTAGGACCTGGTTCCCCCCTGTTTGTTGATGTACCAGACAACAGATATATTGTCTGACTGAATCGCAATAGTTCCTACAGGAAGAAGGTGCTGAAGTGCTTGCAACGCTAACAGCACTGCCCTCATCTCTAGGACATTGATATGCAGAGAGGTCTCGGTGGGGTCCCACGTGCCTTGGACTGTCCTGCCCGAACAATGCCCCCCCCACCCGAGGCGGGAGGCGTCCGTGGTCACCGTGGCTAGGGGAGGGGCCATGGAAAAGGGGTGTCCTTCCTGGAGATTCGGAGATTGGAGCCACCATAAGAGGGCCCTCTTGCAAGCCCTGCTGAGGGGAATGGGATGGCTCAGAGAAAATCGAAGGAAGGACCACTGGACCTGGAGGGTCCATTGCAAGACCCTCATGTTCAAACGCGCCATTGGCAAAAGGTTGATTGCTGCCGCCATCGAGCCTAGAGCCCTCAGGTCCAATTCAGGTCCAATTCCGCCGGAGGAGCAGGAGAATGTAGAATGGCCCGCACATGTAGCCTCAGGGTTCGTAGTCGGTCTGTGGTCAAGAAAGCTAGGAGCTGGTTTGTGTCTAATCTTGCCCCTATGAAGTCTACAGTCTGAGTCGGGGTAAGAGATGACTTCTCTATGTTGATAGTGATCCCCAGCTGGGGAGCTAGACAAAGAAAGTAGTTTCTGGCTGCGCAGAGTAGATGCCTTGTGGGGGTGGTCAGGAGCCAGTCGTCCAGGTACGGGTAAGACCTGGATTCCCTGAAGCCTCAGATGGGCCACAATCACTGCTAACACTTTGGTGAACACCCTGGGGCTGTGTTGAGACCAAAGGGGAAGGACCCTGAATTGGAAATGACTGTCTCCTAGCCGAAAGCATAGGAACCTTCTGGATCGCCTGCCCATCAAAATGTGGTAGTACACATCCTTGAGGTCTATAGAGCACATCCAGTCGTTCTCCAGCAAAAGGGGGAGAATGGATTGAAGGGTGACCATGCGGAACTTCTCTTTGGTTACTGACAGGTTCAGGGAGGAGAGGTCGAGGATAGGTCTTAAGTCCCCCATCTTTTTTGGCAACAAAAAGAACCTGGAGTAAAACCCCGACCCGCACTGGTGTGGGGGGACGTGTTGGATGGCTCTTTTTCCCAGCAACTGTTGGATTTATGTTGCTGCGGCCTCCCTCTGATCGGGTGGGACATCGGGGAGGTATCTGGGGCTGCGGGGGTAAAGCGAAAAGGGGATCAGATATCCTCTGGATATAATGCGAAGCACCCAGCGATCTGTCGTGATGGACTGCTAGGTGCTTCGAGAAACTCCCCCCGACTGCCTCCAGAGTGGAGCAATCGGGCAACCCCTCAGGGGTGTTGCGTGGGTTGGTCCGAGAAGGGTTCTCTGGATCCAAAGTTGCACGGGACCCCTCTGCCTCTAGGGCGGCGTCCACCCTGCCCTCCTCTGCCGCCGAAGGGCTGGGAGTCTGGAGCGGGACGGGACTGTTGCGACTTCCGGAACCACATCTTCTTCTGTCCCTTTTGGTTCTTGGAGAAGGACCTCTGGGGAGCAGAGAAGCAGACTCCGATGGCAGACTTCTTCCCATCCTTCTCGCTCTAGACCAAGGTATCGCAAACAATTTTGCCAAAGAGGGCAGAACCATCGAAAGGGGCATTAGCGTAAGATGCCTTGAAGGGTTCTGCGAAATCACAGTGCCGGAGCCAGGCCTGACACCTCATGACAAGGCCTGTTCCGTTGGCTCTAGCGGCTCCCTCCGTGGCATGGGACAGAAGCCGCATAGAGGTGTTTGAAATGGATCGGACAGTGGACATCCGGGTGGAGTGCAAACGTTTGTCCTCCACCGACATGGACTTGGGGGGGTGACGCAGCATACTCTTTGATAAGGTCCCGCTGCAGCCGAAGCACATGTGCCATGTAGTTCAGCGACCTCACAGAGAAGGTAGCAGAACTAAAGACCCGCTTCCCTAAATGGTCCATCGACCGAGACTCCTTGCTTGGGGGATGAACCGAGGGACTCTCCTGAGCTAGTTCCCTCTTGGTGGCAGCCGCCACCAACATGGCATCTACAGGGGGACCCTTACTCCAGTGGGACTTGTCAGAGGGTGGGCTAAGAATTTTGTCCGGGCGCTTGGGGACTGGCTCCACAGTGTCCGGCTTCTTCCACGCCCTGGTAGTAATCAAATCTACCAGGGGATCGGCCGGAGGGGACACCTAAGAAGTAGACGGGCCTGCTTCAAACGCCTCCAGGAACACGGATTCGTCCAAGGTAGGCTTTGGGGCAGACCACCCCCCCTTTATCCTGAGCATCTCCATGATGTCACCAAATGAGACATCTTCGGGGGGTGATCTTGGGGAGCCTTCCCCCTCCTCCAAATCCGTGTCCTCAGTCAAGGACTCAGGGGAGTCCAGGTGCCTCCTTTTGCACTTTCACTTGTTAGGAACCTCATCTGGGGGGGCTGTCCGAGGAGGTCTCACCAGCCACGTCTTGTTCCAAAGGAACGACCTGGGACATCACAGCAGGCTGTCCCTGGGGCCGGGTGATGGAAGTCGGGCCCAACTGAGAAGGAGTGCAGGGTGGAGCCGTGGCAAGGGGCGGGGGCCTGGATTCTCTTGACAGGACCCTCTCCACCACGTTGAATGCCGAGGGAAAGCTGCTCTCTCTGGGATCTGAAAGCAGACCCTCCCTCGGGTCCGACAGACTGGCTGGAGCCGGCGCCGAAGCGATCGGATCCGACTGACCATTATGCTCCGACCCAGACGGAGCTGAAGGCATACCGATACCACCGGATTGGAAGCTCAGCCCTCGGCTCCGAGAGCTCGGATCCAAAGAAAGTGGACCCGACAGACTCGAGGGAAGTATCGGCGCAGACACACCCCCGGCTCCAAGGCTGCCCGGCTCCGAGGACTCCGAGCCCGGGAAGCGGGACGGAGAAGGAGCTATCGGGGCAAAAAAAGGGCTCAAACTCCCCTCGGGGGGGGGGGGGGGCAGGAGCACTCCCATCTGCAGTTGGGCCTGGAGGAATCTTCTCATCATCCGGTCCAAATCTGCATCCGTGAGACTTCGAGTAGATCTCGATGAGGCCACAGAGGCGGGACGGGAGTGTCGCCTCGATGACCTCTAAGGAGATCGGATCTCCTCCTCCACAGGACCCGGTGAAAAGCACAGGGACCAGATCCAAGACGGAGGAGACCCAGAAGTCCTGGAGGGAGAAGACTGCTTAGCCGGGGGGGCCGAAGCGGAGGCCTCGGCCCGCCTCTTGTGGTGCTTCTCCCTCCTTTTCTCTTTCCTGGCCTCCCTCTCCTCCGGGCCTAAGGCGGGAGGTTGAGTCCCGGCCGGGGGGAGGGAAGCAGGAGTGGCAGCCGCCGCAGCCACAGTGGGAGCCACAGGAGGACCGGAGGTAGAAGCCGAATCTGGGGTCAGAAGACCCGCCAGAATCAGCTTGGACCTCCGGTCCTTGAGTGCCCTGGGGTTGAACGCCGCACAGATGGAACAACCAGAAGACAGGTGTTCAACCCCAAGGCACAACACACACCTATAGTGTGGCTATCCGCTGGGGACAGCTTATGGCTACACTCGGTGCACTTAGAGAAGATCAATTTTGGGGCCTCAGCCATTTAAACTAAAAGAGAACACACATGTTAGGCCCCAAACACACACACTGAGGATTGCTGGTACAGTGGTAAAAGTGCTCGTCTAGTAAACAAGAGGTTATGAGTTTGAATCCTCTGAGCTCTTACTCACTGACAGAACCCACACTGTGAAAGTAGCAGACTCCAAATCCAACTCCAGACCAGTAACAAGTGGAGTACCACAGGGTTCAGTCCTGGGTCCTCTCCTGTTTGGTATCTACTTCTCTGAAGTACAGGCCAACACAGAAGGTCTTTGGCTAATGAAGTTTGCAGATGACTGCAAACTAGGAGCCATAATCAAAACTCCAAAAGATGTGGACATCCTACAAAAGGGCCTCGCTGAGACAGATGCCTGGAGTCAAAGCCATGGCCTCAAGCTCGATGCCAAAAAGTGCATTGTCATCCCTTTTGGTAAAAACTCAGTACCCATGAACTACCACATAGGTGGTAGTCTACTTAACACCGAAAGTGTGATAAGAGACCTTGGGACACAGGTGGACAGTAGTCTCTCCTTTGATAATCACATCGCCACAGTAGTCAGGAAATCCTTTTACGTGGCACACCTCATCACAAATGGTTTCTCATCCAGGAAAAAAGAGGTCATTGTTCCCCTCTACTCGTCACTCATTAGACCCATTATAGAGTACAATGCCCCTTTTGGGTATGTACCTCACAAGACATCTACAACAACTGGAAAGGCCACAGAAATACCTCACAAAGAGGATTACCGGCCTCAAAGAGATGCCCTATGCAGAACGTCTCAAAAAACTGCAGCTTTACTCCGTTGCATATCGCCTACTCGGAGGCGATCTCTGCCTAACACACAAAGCTATGTCAAACCCAGAGCTTTTAGACTTGCTCCACTTAAAGAAATCCCAATCCCTACGAGCTACACGCTCTAGGGACCTAAACCTCATCACCACAATAAACAGAACATGCTAGAGGGATAGATTCCTGTCCCAGAGACTTCTCATACTCTGGAACAAACTACCTATCTGTATCAAACAAAGCTCCTCATTAGCACTCTTCAAGAAAAATCTTGATGATTGGATGGGAGATAGGAAATTCACACCGGGGATCACTTCTGTGGCTCTGCTCGACAGTGGCACAGTGAAATAATTTTCTTGGGTGGCGAAAGCCAGGGTACATTTGGCTAGGCTTATATAGGCCGTAGGGCCAATAGCCTAGTACCTACCTATGAACCTATAACCCTAATGGAACCACAAAGGAAGGGGGAGGTAAAAGACCAAAAAAAATATAAGTTAAACTAGAGAGGGGTTTTACAAAAAGGGACCTGAAAACACACACACACAAAAAACAGAAGAAAGGAAAGAAAAAAGGGTAATTTTTTCTCTCAAAAGTCTTGAAGGCTTGGAGCTGTAGATCAAGCTGCTGTTGGATAACCGCAGCAAACTAGATCCGAGGTCAGTCAGGGTCGGCAGGGGATTATGGGTAGGGGGAGGAGCTTGGAGCTCGGATCTAAAGCTGTTGAAAACTGCCGGGTCGGATCCGAATCCCCATAAGTTGCTGCACAAATGAAGTTAACTACTTCAGATTATAGCTTTATTTGCAGACAACTTTATTTTGTACCTGATAAATTCAGAAAAGAACATTTCAGAGTTGTGGAACATTTCAAGACAGTTTCAATTCTTTTTGGGATGCAAAATTAAAGATAAAAAAAGAAGTTATGTACTCACTATAACGTTCCATGTTTGTTGTCCATAATCTCTCCTTCATTCTTCAAGTTTGGGTTCAAAACAGAGCATCGGTTCTGACTCGGCCTAATACTAAAGCTCGAGAGCTTCCACTGGCTTGATGCTATACCCTATCCCATGATGCCTGGCGAGAGTTACCCAGATCTTGTTTGCAAATACTAAAGACTAGTAGTTATCTAATCACAAGGTAAGAATAATACTCCTTATCCCATGTCTCATGAGGTGAGAAGGGAATCAGAGAACTCATGACCAATTCTAGAAAAGTTCCTCTCGATCATCCAGGTAGGGGGAAGGAGGGTTATGTTGTCCCATCTCGCCTTCATTCTTGACGATTGGGACAGTATCTCCAGCACCTTCTTTCTCGGGTGGCTCAAGGGAATAAACTCTTCAGAATAGTGGAACCAAAAGAAGCCCTGTTCTGGGAGGCCACATCTACTTTGTAATGAGCGATAAAGGTATGAGGATTGACCCATGTGGCTGCAGCACAGATTGAATCCAAAGGAATGCTGGCTTGAAGGAGGTGGAGGTCGATGTACCTCTAGTCTAACTGCCTCAAATTCTACCCGGTAGTTGCTTTTGCTGAGAGCTACATGCATAAGAAATGGTGTCTGTAAGCCATTTAGATAAAGTGACTCTTGAAACTGGAGCTCCTTTCTTATTATCTGAGAAGGAGACAATAATTGATCAGATTTTTCTAAACTCCTTTGTCCTATGTAAATAGAAGTGTAACTGTCTATGGACATCCAATTGGAAAAGCTTATATTCCGCCTTGTTGCTATAGTTGGGAAAAAGACAAGTAAATAAACTGATTCAAGTTGGACTCGGAGCATACTTCGGGGAGAAAGGAAGGATTTGTTCTCAGAGAGACTCTGTCTCTGTGAAAAAACAAATAGGGAGTGCGAATAGATAGGGCTTGTAGTTCTGAAACCGTCCTAGCCGAAGTAATGGCTGTTAAGAAAATTGTCTTCCATGTTAGGAACTTTAGTGGGCAAGATGAAGCTGGTTCAAATGGAGGGAGAATTAACTTAGTAAGTACCAAATTTAGATCCCAAGGAGGTGGTGGCTCTCTTATTGGGGATCTTAAAAAGAATGTACCCCTAAGAAAAGCTTTACACAATCTGTGGGACACAATATTGGAGCCCTTGTCTCTTACATGGAAGTTTGAAATGGCAGCTAGTTGTACTCGTACAGTGGCTGCAGCTGCACCTTGACTGAAAATTTCTGCTAAAAATTCAAGAATTGAAGAAATAGGGGCTGTAAAGGGATCTAAATGATTTTTGGCAGCCCAGCAAGAAAACCTTTTCCATTTGGTAGCGTACAGTTTCCTAGTTGTGTTCTTGTGCGAAGAAACCGGAATGTGTCACACTGCTGGGGAAATGTTTGGAAGCCTGGCCACACCACAGACATACTGACTGTCTGTATTGCAATCGTACCTGTTGGAAGAGAGCTCTGGAATGCTTGCAATGCCAGAAACACCACTCATCTCCAAAACATTGATGTTCAAGTGGTATTCGTCTTCCTTCCAAGTCCCATGGACAGTCTTCCCAGATAATGCCCCCTCCCCACCCTATCTGGGACGTGTCCGTGGTTACTGTAGCTACTGGATGGGGGAGAACAAATGGTCTGCCCATCGTCACCTGCGTGGACTGAAGCCACCAATGCAGGTCCCTTTTGCAGGTATTCATAATGAGGATCTTTTGTGACATGGGTAACTCCTGCATGGACCACTTGTACACGTCTCATGTGTAGACGCGCCAGTGGAACTAATGTTATCGCAGCTGCCACTGACCCCAGAACTTTGAGAACAAGCTTTGCCTGCACTTTCCTTTTCAAGAGTAAGATTGAAACCTGATAGCGCAGAGCTTGCACCCTTTCATAAGGCAGTTTTGCTACCATGTCTTTTATGTTTAAGTCTGCTCCGATGAATTTAATATGCTGTGAAGGCAACAAGGCAGATTTTTCATAATTTAAGGTGATGCCTAGCTCTGAGCATAGATTGATAGTGGTGTCCCTTGACTTGGTCAGTAGATGGTCAGGGGTGGCAGTGAGGAGCAAGTCATCTAAGTATGGAAACACCCAAAATCCTAGCCATATCAGGTGAGCCGTAACTACTGCCATGCATTTGGTAAACACTCTGGGGGCTGTAGTCAGTCCAAAGGGCAGAGCTCTCAATTGGTAGGGACTGGCTCCCAGGCAGAAGCGTAGATATCTCCTGGATCGTCTGTCCATCTTTATATGGTAATACGCATCCTGGAGATCGATGACATAGCCCCTCGCTGACTCTCTTCAAGCGAAATTTGGACGCGTGGATGGGAAATCGCAAATTCACCCCTGGGATCTCTCCTGTGTCCCTGCTAGACAGAGGCACAGTTAACTAATCTTAAAAGGGTACCTTCTGTGACCTACTTTACAGAGGCACAGTAGGCTAATCTAATAGGGAGGCAGAAGCCAAATACACTCTGGCTAGGCTTATAAATGCCCTAGGGCAGATAGCCTAGTATCTACCTATGAACCTATGATGGAGCACATCAAACTGTCCTTTCCCAGAAAGGGGAGTATGGGCTGCAGTGTCACCATCTGGAACTTTGTTTTCTTGACAGACGTATTCAGTCTGCTGAGATCCAAAATGAGCCTCCAGTCCCCTGTCTTCTTTGGAACTAAGTTCTGGATCCGATTTGGTCTGCAGGGACTTCTTAAATTACTCTTTTTACTAGCATCCTTTGAATTTCTAGGGTTACTTGATCCCTTTGACAGGTTGGAATGTCTGGGAGTGATCTTGCTGGCTGGGGTGGAGTAAAGAAGGGTATGAGGTATCTCCTGGATATAAATCAACTGTACCCATTTGTCTTGGGTGATACTTAGCCAGGCTTTTGGGTAAAGTGATAGTCTGCCCCTGACTGCCTCCAGAGGTGGGCCTTCTTTTAGGAGCACTGGGAGGGCCTGCCAGAGAATGCATCTCTGTTGCCCTGATTATGCGGACTCCCTCTACCACGAGGGCGGCATCTTCCATTACTTCCCCCTCGGCCCCTGTGGGAAAACTTTCTGGAACAACATCTTTCTGCCCTTCTGGCCTATGGGATAAAGCCTGGTAGGGACGGAGAAACATATTCCCATGGCAGACAGAGTTTTGTCTTCTTGCTCGCACCTGGTCAGTCTTCTCTTTTACTTTTAGCCCGAAAAAAGATGAGCCGCCAAAAGGGTCGTTTATAAAGAAGACTTAAAGGATTCAGCAAACTCACAAAGACGCATCCAGAAATGTCTTCAGAGAGCTATTCCTGTGGCTTGCTGCTCTTCTCGCACCATCTGCTGCATACAAGATGAAACACATGGAGGAATTCACTACAGAATTCAAAGTGGCAAGTTGAGAGTTTACCTTGTCCGGCACCACCTCAGCTGAAGCGCCTTGGAGGGAATCTGCTAGCTCTTTCAGGAGATCTCTCTGAAGTCAGGTAAAATGGGATAAATAGTTCAGCAATCTGAGACAAAAGGCCGCTGAGGAAAACATATGCTTCCCGTATCTATCCATTGTTCGAGACTCCTTATTCGGTGGATGGACAGATGAAGTCTCAGCTAATTCCTTCTTGGTGGCTGCCACCGCCCACCACCATCGCATCTACTGGGACACCTTTGGATAAAAACTCCTAATCGTCCAGGGCTGTAACAAATTTATTGAGTCTCCTTGGAACAGGTTCCACGGATTCTGGAGAGCCCCACTCCTTTCGACTGACTACACCCAGGAGTTTGGCGAAAGGCAGAGACACCCAAGAGGTGGAAGGTTGAGATCCAAATGCCTCCAGGTATATGGACTCATCTTCAGAAGGGGAAAGGGTCTTCCAACCATCTCTCTGTTTCATGATCTCTAGGATGTCTGAAAAAGAGACATCCTCACAGGGTGACTGAGGGGACCCTTCTGAATCCTCTAAGTCCGTATCTAATGTGACAGACTCAGGGGAGTCCAAATGTTTCCTCTTACAAGTCCTCTTCTGAGGGACCTCCTCAGAGGGATACTCTGGGGAGGTTTCAGAAGGGGGGAATCGCCTACTGGGGCGTCCTGGGGCATTGATTCTCTACACTTGGGCTGGAGGGATGATGCAGAGGATGACACTAGTCCTTTTGGGGGAAGAATAGCTGGAATTAAGGGTGGATCAGTCTGAGGAGACAGCACGCTTCTCCACCTCGAAGGCACCACGATCTGGGCCCGAGTGAGCCTCCAGCTCCGAGGACCCCAGAGATCCCTCTCGTGCCAGGAGGATAGCTCCGAGGCTGATGTGGGTGCGGAACTCACCTGCGCCAACTCAATTCTCCTCCCCAGACCAGATGAGGGAGTGTCAGCTCCCAGACCCCTCGAGAGAAGACGCCATACACGAGATTGGAGCAGAAGTCGGGGCCGAGACCCTGGTTGTGGTTTTCAGACCCAACAGTTCTACCGCAAGGACATCCAAACATTTCCAGCTACAAGCTCATCTGAGTCAGAAGAGGAACAGAAGACAAGGCAAGTACAGGAGTTGGCTCCACTTCCATCTAAGCTGGGCTCGAGGTAATTTTGGCTAAGGCTAGTGTTCGAAGTAACCTCTTAACCACCCGCTCCACATCATCGTCGGAGAGGCTCCTGGATTATCGAGAGGACAAAGTGGAAGATTTATGGCTACCAGCCACCAATTGCAACAAGGACAACTGGGGCACAGAGTAGACCAGTTCCAATGTCGGGGACCAGCTCCTTTTGTGGCTCTGAGTTGACTCCGATAAAGCTGGTGGAGCCAATGGAGCTGTTGTCTTTTTGGGCCTGATGGCCTTCGGGTCCAAAGCTGCATGCTTAGACTTCTTAGTCGGCTCAGACACTGGAGCCAACGAAGAAGACTTTTTTGAAGACTTCTCAGAAGTGGGAGACTAGGAGGATTTTGAGGGCCGATTCCCTTCTACTACCACATCAAACAGTCCTTTAAGCAAACCCTTCACAATGAACTTATTTCTGCATTCCTGCAGGACTCTGGAACTGAATCCATGGCAGATCAAGCAGAAGTCCTGCAGATGAACAACACCTAAGCAGTAGACACAGCTAGTGTGCCAGTCAGTCAGTGACATCTTCTGTGTGCATGAGTCACACTTTTTGAAGCCAGACTGTTTGGCTTCCTTAGAACCTTTCTCTCCAGTATCTTTAGACATTTTACACAGGAAAAATCAATAATAATACTGTCACACATACTACAGAGAAAAAAGGGGCACAGCAAATATACCTAACACAACAAAGGAACACTCAACTATCTATTTTTTTTTTTTTTTAGGGCAAGAGGCTAGAGAAGAATGTCTCTAACTTAAATGATTATCTCCTCTAGACAGAGATGTCTCTAATTAAAATGATGAAACCTCAAGAAAAGGGTAGCGAATAAAGGGGGGCCCTCTAAGTAAAAGGGGCTAACACAACAGGGACAAAAAATGAACCCACGCCAAGGACAAACAAACTTTAACGAGATAGGAAAAAAATGAGCCTGTGATAAGGAGAACAATGACCCACACAACAAGAACACCACAAACAGCAGTAACACAAACTAGTTATATAAACAACCACTAAGCTCCTCTAAAGAGAATAAGAGAAGTCTTAAAGATTTTACAACACTAAGCAAGGGGAAAATAGACAAAAAATATAAAGACTTAGCCCGAGCCAGTGAAACGCAATCCAGATTCAGCAAAGCGGCAAACGAGATCTGGGTAACTCTCGCCAGGCATCATGGGAAAATGCATAGTCTCGAGACAGAGGAAGCTCTTGAGCTTTAGTATTGGGCTGAGTCAGAACTGATGATTGGTTCCGAACCCAACCATCAAGTATGAAGGCGAAATGGAACAACATAACATCAAAGTTTAGAGCAGTAAATTATGTACCCACACATGAATTGTTTCAGCAATACGCATATTTAAGGAGACACAATAAAATGAAGTATTTAGGAATATGGATTAAAAATTCTTCTGTTATGGCAGCTAAAGATATTTGGGAAGAGACTAAACAAAAGATAATACAAAAACTGAGAAACTCGAAGCTGTTGCTTATGGATATGGATAGTAAGATATATGTAGTGAAAATATTTTTAGACCTTTTAGTTTTACATGCAGGTCAGGCATATTTTTATCAACCACAGGAAAAGTTGTGGGCAATAATTCATAAAGAGCTGAAGGACTTTATCTGGAAGGGGAAAAGCGCAATGGTTACGTGGCATTAGTTGATCCTTCCAACAAAACAAGGTGGTTTTAGATTACTTGATTTGAATGGACATTTTACAGCTATACATACAATTAAGACATATATATATATATATATATATATATATATATATAAAAAACACAGCAAGAAAATTATAATTCACAGTGGAGAGGGATGGTGATGAAGCCAAGGGGGAATTAAAGAAATAAGGAGAGAATGGGATTTTAGATGCAGATCGTTAGTCTATAACAGTCGTACAGAAAATTACATTCATAAACCTGCAGAAAGTATTCTAAGAACTAAACCTACATGAGAATGGAGAAAGGAGATTTTGCCAAATAGGATGACTGCAAGTATGGGGTACAAAGAATTGGCAAGAGTGGTCTGGAATTTTCTAGAGAAAACTGACAAAGGAACCAAGCTACTAGGGAGGGAAAGGTAAAAGAATGGGATAAGGCCATGAAGACATTTTGACTTCAGGCTAGAGAATGGCATCCCCACCTGGAACTGATATCAGAGTACAGGCAAAGAGAAAGGGACAGGTGAATCTTAAGTGAAAGAGCTGCACTGGTAGAGTTTTTAGTTGAATCGACAACAGAAGCTGCTGTTAAAAAGGGATAATTTGTTGGGTATATAACATACTGCATGATAACTATAAGAATCTATCATAGGAGGTAAGAAATGACTGGGAAGACAGACTGGATAAGCAATTTACAAGGGAACAAAGGAAGGATGCAACAATGTCTAGATTATTAGGATTTTTGCTAGGAAGTGTTTGCATGCATATTTTTATACCCCAAGCAGACTTCAAAGAATTATTCCTCACCTAAATGCTTGAGGTGTGATAGGGAAGAAAGAGTTAACTAGGAACATATGGGAGGATGGCATAATGGTCAAGATGTTTACCTTACAGACATAAGGTGCAGAGTTTGAGTCTCACATGGTGTAATTGGCTAGGCTTAAAATGGCCCACAAGGCCAGTTGACTAGTACTAAACTATGAGCCTATAACTCAGTTGTTATGTGCTCTGGTGTGAACACAGGGCTGCCACTTTTTGTGGGGTGGGAGGCTGGCATAATGGTTAAGGTTTTTACCTTACAAACACAAGGTACAGGGTTTGATTCTCATATGGAGTAATTGGCTTGGCTTACTACTAATCTATGAACCTAAGGGAGTGTAATGAGTTGGCAGACTAAAATTTCAGGTCTTTATCAGCATATCGAATGCTGACAACGCCAAATGCAATTTTATCTAACTGAAATGTTCGAAATCTCAGAAGAGCGAACTGACGGAACATTGATTTCTTTCCCAGAGAAAGAAATCGGTGTTCCGTGCAAAAAAAAATGTTTTTTCAATACTTTAAACACTGACAGAAGTGGGGGGCTTTGCCTCCCACACCCCCCTACTTAAATATACCAACTCAGAGACAGCACCACAGTGAAGGAAATGGCAAACTCCGATGACAGCCCACTGATTTCTTTCTCTGGGAAAGAAGACTATGTTCCGTCAGTTTGCTCTTCTGAGATTTCGAACATTTTAGTTTGATTATATTAAATTTGGCGTTTTCAACATTCGAAATGCTGACAGGAACCCAAAATTTCCATACCAAGTACTCTGTCAAAAATACAATGGGTGAGCAAATGGGTGTAAGTAAGGAAATAATTTTTTTCCAGCTTGGACACAGGAGCTGAATTGCACAGACATAGTAAGCCATTGTTAAATTTAATTTCGGTGGCTGCCAAAAAAAGCAATTAGTAGAAAATGGAAATCACAACCTAAAGCAACTGCATTTGAAGTACTGAATACTGTAAATGAGATAAAAGAACTGAATGTTTGACCTTTTGAAAGTGGAAAAAGCAAATTACTTAAAAATAAATGGAACTTGTGGGAACAATACATGAAGAATAATATTCAGGAGGAGGACTGAGGTTTAAGGTAAGGCAGGAATTGATCACTTTATGTAATGTTGGACTGATAATAGTTATAAAAAAGAACTGATAATTTAACAAAGGTGTTGAAAAAAAGGATCCTGGGAGATGCGCTTTTAGGAACATGTGTCTCATTCCCTATCAATTATCTGATGTTTCCTTTCTACAGCTTCTTTTGGTACGTGAAAGTATATTAGATGCTACGCATCTCTCACTGCCTCATGATAACATGGCACCCCCCCCCCTTTTTTTTTTTTTTTTTTTAACAACTCTTTTTGGGAGGAAGGAATTAAGAAACTCATTAAAAATTTATGCTTTTCCCCCACCCTCACTGTACTTCCCCGAACAGTTCCCCTCCTTGAACATCTCTGAAACCCCGTCTTGAATTCCCTCTTTCCCCAAGTGTCGCTTCTTTCAGCAAAATTCCTCCATAGATTTGCTACTGCCTTTATTACTACATTTACAGCTATTTTTCCAGTTTCCTTTTACTACTGTCTAAACTCTTCTTTTTCATTTAACTCATGAAATTGTCTTTTGTTTGCCTGGACTGCCTCAATAACCTAATATATACTGAAACATGCTGGCATCTTTTTACCCAGTCTTGCTTTTTTTTTTCCTCTTAGACCCATTCTGTAAATGTCTGCAAGCTCTGCTTTACTATTACCCACAGGCTAGTCCCTGGATTTCTCTTCAGTCTCTCTTTTAGTCTTGAGGTTTCCCTAGCTTAACGCAATCTGTCATTTAGCTCTCACACTTTGGTTTGATTTGTCTGACTGCTGTCCCTCTGGGACATGCTGAAGCACACCACTGCATGGCCAGTGCTGACAACAAGTGCCTTTGACGTCTAGGTCTGAACCCTCCTCAATCCTTGCTAAGTACAATGTCTGGCAATTTACCTTCCTGTATTACCTACAGGAATATCACTACTTAATTCTATGTCACTGATTACTTTGGTGCAGAAATGAACTAATCAGCTTCTGGGAGACTCAGGTCTCCCATAACTTTCTTCTTCCTTCATCAAAACCTTATTCACATTTTTGTCTCTTCATCATCTTCTCTTGTAGCATAAGGTCAAAGATATAATGGGTTCTAACCACCAGTTATCATCCCCTTTTTCCATCTGCTATGACTGCAAGGCTATTAACTTTTGATTATCTTAAGGGGTCCTCTTCTCCATGCTTTTTTGTTCTTGCCAAGGTGCCTCAGTTTATGCTTTGTCTAATGTAGACTCCTAACCTTTCTCTTAACTACTTACACTTTCTTCTTGACTGTACCTGCATACTGGTATTTTCATATACACACCTTTCATAATTTGCCTAGGTTTTTGTTACACATACAGTATTAGATTCCCCCCATTTTCTTGCCTAAACATCTAGCATTACTCAGTATGACCCTACTGGTCACCCCATTTTTGTTTCATCCCTAGTAACACTTAGCTTACAGCCTACATCATATTCCTTTCTACATCTGTCTCATGCCTTATGAATCCTATACTTTTCTGTATGTTATCTTTCTTAATCTGAGTTTTCCTGCTGCTCTTCCTTTGTCCTCTTGTGTGCTTGCTTCCTGATTCTCCCTTTCACCTCAGTTTAATGGGGCTAGTGCCCTGATACACTTTGATTCAGGATTTCATCAAAGTGACTTGACATTCCCTGTGATTCCCCCACTAGAACACTTCCCTTCCTTTCTCATGTGCCATCTCTTCTACAATCTCTCCTAGGCTGTCAGTGCAAACTCCCCTCACTTCTAGTAGGGTATTCTTCATTACTGCATCACGTTTGAAACACCAACCTTTTTCTATACTGATTGTCCTCTAAGTTGCCTGGAAGTCGAGCACTACTACCTGCCTCCCTGGTTCTCACTGCTCTTCCTAAACTATTCCTACCACCCACTCCTCCTCTTCCCCTTCTTTGCTTCCCACATCCATCTCTCCTCCCTTCTCATCTAGCACAAGTGGTGTCACCTGGTCTGCTTTGTGCACTTCCTGTAATTTTCCACAGCTTCAATGATTCCTCTCCAGGCACACTCCCCCTATGTCCTTTTACTTCGTACCTTCCCTTTTAGTAGTCTACCTCTGATCCCTTGTACAGTTGTCCTTTTCTCCCTCTTTCCTTTTGAACTACATATATCTCTGTTTTCTAATGTCTGCCTGCAACTGATTGGCACAAGCTCCTCAATTATAATCTTTAGCTAGATTTGCTCAGCTTCTGTCCACTGCACTCATGTTGCAGACTCTGTAGCTACCTCCACCCCAAAGAACATTAAACCATGCTGCCTTACCACTTACCTAGCAACTGACCAACCTTAGTCAGTCGCTTCTCATTCAGCCCATTTTTCCTCTTTTCAGGTTTGTCCTTCTGTTTTAGTTCTGTATGAAACGATTTCTGACTGATGAATAAAATACTGCTTCTAACCACTTAGTATCTGCTTCTGTAAGTTAAACAGGATGCTCAAGAGTATAAAAGCACTTTGGTACTTTTTACATGGAGATGCAGGCAAATCAGGAAGTTCAGGATATAGCACAATGGCACTCTAACAACAATGAAAACTTAAGGGTCCTTAATAAATTGCATTAAAAACTATCAGGGTACAGAAACAAGAACTATTTTTGTAGAGACAAACTTATGGACACAATATACAGCACTTCAGAAAGACCTTACTT
This sequence comes from Protopterus annectens, assembly GCF_019279795.1. Taxonomy (NCBI): domain Eukaryota; kingdom Metazoa; phylum Chordata; order Ceratodontiformes; family Protopteridae; genus Protopterus; species Protopterus annectens. Next base: position 640,089,608 of record NC_056749.1, read on the forward strand.
ATCACAACTACTTTGTGTAAACCAGAGATAATGGATTCCTATCTAGAGTTTTCAAGTGTCTAAACTGAGGAAGAGGATTTTATTGAGTCATGGTTTTCAAGATGATATGCAGAGTCAGTTGTGAGAGTTCATGGATATTTTTATTCTCTACTGCCAACAGTTCTGCTCAATGCTGAGAATAAGTATGGAGGGATGTGCTAAAAGCTGTAGGACGAAAATGGAAAGAAATCTGAAAGAAAAATGGAGGCTAACAAGCTCAAACAGAGGAATCACTTGGGTAGCTAGACAATTAAAATGACCCCATGGGAAAAGAAATTGCAGTGGACAGACAATTACAGCTAAGATAAGAACATTATTGCATCTTAGATTACTAGAGAACCACACTAGACCTCAAAAGAGAAGAAATTATGATGACTTAGCTTGTGATGAAGAAACAAACATCTGTGTCAGTCTGGCATGACATGACCTTATGTTTAGGTTTGTAAAACTCTACCCCACAGCCCTAACTGTAAACACAGAAAAAATTAATCAAAATGAGCCCAAATTATTAGCAAAAACTGAAACTGAACTGCATAAAATGGGAATTAGAGATGGAAATCATAGACAAATTCAAAGGAGAATGCTATTCATTTTTATAGCATGCAAGTGTGCACACACACACACAGCATCTACTACAAGTGCTCTTGTTAGTAAGCTTGTGACACACTTGGCACTACTTGAAAAAGCAAGTGTGAAGACTCTCACTAGGCCCAATTTCCCATTTCTACATAGCCCTCCCAATACCCTACCCTATAAATATATATAGCCCTACCAGAACCCTAACTCTAACCCTAAAACCCCCACCCAATTCCAGTCCAGAGTTCTCACTCAACCTACCTCTTCACTCTCTCTCACCAATACTAAATTCTCTGATTGCTCCCATCACCTAAAATTCCAACCCCCCCCAAAACTTAATTCTCCAGTTGCTCCATAACCCTAAAACTTTCATCCCAAAGGGAAACCTAAAATTCTCCTCCTACTCTCTAACCCTAAAATTCTTCTTCTGCTCCCCTCCCATGGCTGCCACAGTTACCTTGCTTAAACCTGAATAATGTGATCAGGTAAGTTGCAGCAGCTGGTTACCCAAACTATAACTGAAGTCTGAACATGAGTCATAGCCTGCATGAGCTACAAGACGCTCAAGTACTTAGCTTTGAGAATGTAGTTTTCAGATGCCTGGGACGTGAGCGCATGTACTAGAGTCACACAAATATATGAAGCTAACAACCTTTCAACAACTGAAGAGGATAACACAGCTCAGAGTCTCATCTGTGTTGTTTTTACCTGACAGAATTTTGGTACCAGATACTTTTTTCCTCTCATTTTTCATAAACATAAATATAAAAGAATAAACCTAGGGAACATTTGCGGGGGGGGGGGGGCTGGTATATGATGCATGAAAATATCTTGCAATGTAAGACTACAACATTAATTTTATAATGAGTGCTAAGTTGATTTTTCAATTTTTTTGTTGTTTTTGCATTCTTTATTTCCCTCACACAGCAGACCATGAGTGCATCCTGGTACTGCTGTACATTTCCAGGTCTATTTACCCCTCCTTAATCACTCCTGGGCTTTCTCTTACCAGGGTGGGGCAGGGGAGCACTAGTTACGCATCTCATTACTGCATGTCATGTTGCTGCCATGCAAAGTTTTTCTTACTTAACCTATCCAGTAGCAAACAGTGCTATGCTGATCCACAATCAAAATGACACTGGTAAACACCCTGCCCACACCACAGACAGCACTCAGCTGCTGGCTACCCAGCCTCCATCAGGAAACTCTAATTACTGTGTGTGCCCATGTACATGTCTACTGCCCTTAAATGCCCAAGCCCTTAATCAAATCCTGCTGGGTCACAGTAAGACCTTTACAACTCTACACTATGATGCTGGCTACAGATTTCCGCAATCTTACTTTTCAAAATATTTTATTAACATATGACCTAGAACCTCAAACACCCATTTACTAGTTTTAATTTACTGTTTTAATCTAAATAAAGATTCCCATACATTTCAACGGGCTGTGGAAACTGCATTACTTGATTAAGTTATCTAATAAACAAATTTTTGTGGCATACACTAGTTTTGAAGAAAGGGCTGTCCCAGAGGTGGTTTTCTACACTAGTTATGAGGTGATGTTTTGATATTTGTTTTAATATTTGAGGAAATATTTTGGTTTTGGTATTCATTTGTTAGTGTACTGACAGTTATGATATGCTGGTTTTACAATTTAGTTGAGAAGAACTGGGTCCATTTTGCGGGTTTTGATATTTTCTCGTCTGTTGCATGTGATTTTATTTTATTCTCATTTTAAGCAATTCAAATAATAATGTAATTTCTAGGGGTTCAAATTTAGATGGGGATAGCTGTTTTGGATATTAATTTTAGTACATTCAGTGACTATCACTTATTTTAATGTTTTTCTTTAGCTAAACTATGGATATGGAGGAGAAGAGGGGGAAGGCATGCCCGAGGACAAGAAGAAATGGAAACAGATGATCCGCTGTGGCGACCCCTAACGGGAGCAGCCGAAAGAAGAAGAGGAGGATATGGCAGAATTTTACAGGAGGGATTTTGGCTGACCGAGAAGCCTATGACACACAGAGGATGTAAGTAAATGTGCTGATGTGGTAAACAGGGCATGCATAAAAATATGTGAATCCTAAAACAGGATGATGTCCCTCTCATTTGTCCCTGATTTTCATGGATGTCACCGATTTTGACTCAAATTTTAGCTCTGTCCCTCTTAATCCCTTGTAAAACTGGTGACTTGGATAAAAGTGGTAGATTATACTTAGTAAATAATGACAATGATTAGAGTTAGAATTCTTTTACTTTGAAGATGTGACAATTCACACTTTCTTATTTTGTAAACATCTCAAGTTAATAGTACTAACAGTTTAAAAAAAATTTCATAATTGTTCTTGACTATTTATGGATTTATCCATAATTCTGATGGTTTGTCCGACTCATTTGAGAGCTATGCAGGATACACTGATTTATTACACCTTTACATGAAAATATATCACTAGGATAAACATGAACACACATTTATAAAGCCATCCAACCTAGGTCATAGTCACAGTTTCATTTCTCTATGCCACCAGAGCTGGCTACAAAAATAAATAAATAAATACATTTAATTAATTAAATGTTTACATACTGCACACAAACCATACATGTTGATACCCATCAGAAAAAGAAAAAAAAAACCCGATTAAACAACGGCCCAAACACAAATCAACATTTAGTTAAGCTAAACAAGCTACACAAAATTAAAAAACAAAACACAGGATGCGTTTTTCAGTCACTACAACACACAGAAATGTATCCTTATATGTACACATAATCCCCTTAAAAAAACGTATCCACCTAGCAAAACGTATATTCAAAATGTTCTTGATATGATGGCGAAAGTTGATAAAATTACAAAAAGGTAAACCAACTGTACCTGGCCAATAGGAAAAGTGATGGAAAATTATAATATTAATAAAATGGACCAGATTCTAACTAGGCAGAAAATTAACATATCCATCACTAAACTAAAAGGAAGAAATTGTTACAAAAAAATAAAACTCTCAAAATGTACCCCTCAGGAACTACATTAGAAAACCCCTGACAAAACAGTCCAATTATAAAAACTTACTCAAACTGCCTAAAGCCATGCTCATGGAAATCTTCAGCAATTAGCATATTCTACTCTCAACTCAAGCCAGTTTGGATTTTAAGGGCATATCCTGCCTATTTAACCTTGCCGACTTAAAGATTCCCATATATTTCAAAAAGATGTGGAAACTGCATTACTTGCTTAAGTTATCCAGTGAACAGTTTTATGTGGCATATAATATTTTAAGAAAGGGCTGCCCTAAGGTGGTTTTCTGCACTAGTTCTAAGGTGATATTTTGATACTTTTTTTTAATATTTGAATTTTGCTTTTGGTATTAATTTGTTAGTGGAGTGACAGTTATGATTTGCTAGTTTTACAGTTTAGTTAAGAAGAACTGGGTCTGTTTTGCTGGTTTTGCTATTTTTCTAACTCTCTGCATGAGATTTAATTTTATTCTCATTGTAAGCAATTAAAATAATAATGTAATATTATTAGCTAAGGGTTCAAAATAAGATAGGGATAACTGTTTTTTTTATGTTAATTCTAGTACATACAGTGGCTGTTTATTTTAAGTTTTTTCTTCACCTAAACTATGGATAAACAACCAAAAGCCCTGTTCAGGAAAAAGTCGAGCAATTAGCATACGCGACTCTCACCTCAAGCCAGTTCAGATTTTATGGGCCTATCCTGGCTACTTAACCTTACTGACTTCTTTGAGAAGGTTAGTGAAGTAATGGATGAGGGTAAATCAATCCACACTGCATATCTAGAGTTCGCAAAGATGTTCAACACCATCCCACACTCAAGTTATCCTAGATAAACTATCACAGCTAAATGTTAATCATGATGTAACTTGCTAGACAGCAAACTGGCTCACAAACAGAACACAGGAAATTACGGTGGGCTGCTCTACCTCCTCAAAAAGACCTGTCACTGCCAGCGTACCTCAGGGTTCAGTCCCTTGGGCCAATCCTCACTGGCATTCTAAAGACATGCATCTGAAGCATTTCTCCCCAGGCCTCCGCTGAAAACAGGCTCTGTGGAAACTAGTCGGACTTTACCGGTCAACAAATGTTAAATAAATAAATAAATAAAATTTATCTCTTGGAGGTCAAAGCTACTGTTAAGATTTTATAGCTGACTACGTTTGCAGATGATTGTAAACTTGATGCCATCATAAACTCCTCAGGGGACATCAAGATCTTCCTAAAGGACCTTTCCCAAACCAATAGCTAGTATCTAAATCTGAATACTGAAAAATGTATAACAGTACTTTTGGCAAGCAAGAAGTCCCTTGTATCTATCACACTTGCAAAACATCTCTGAAAAGTGAGCCAGTAGTTAGGGACCTGGAAACATCTGTAGACAGCAAATTATCCTTTGATAACCACATATTTCACTACTGTAAGAAAGTGCTTTTTCACTGTACAGCTTATTAATGAGTATGTATTCAAGTCCCACGGATGTGATCATTCCACTATATTCTGCACACATCAGTTTAAACACCGAGTATAATGTCCACTTCGGTATGTACCTGTGCAAATGTCCACAATGCTTTCTTACTAATAAAAACAAAGGGCCTACATCATAAAAACTATGCAGATCATCTCAAAGCCTTATCCTCTTCTCAGTGTCATACAGGATACTGAGGGATGATCTCTGCCTTGTGCACAGACCCTCAACAAGACCTTATTCTATCAGATCTACTGCATATTTGTAAGTCCAGTGGGGAGCATACCCATCTGCTTGCAAGATCTAAATCACTTTTGCAAATTAAGTAGAACTTGTAAGACAAATAGATACGTCTCATTGAGAATATCACCTTTGAAAACATCTTCCTCGCCACATAAAGTAAAGTACTTCCCTTACACTATTTCAAATGTAATCTGGATAAATGGATGGGTAACCCAAGCTCATTTCTGGTTTAGCAACTTTGTTCCTCATGGAGAGGGGCATCATGTTAATGTTATGCTCATCTTTGTGTTACTCATACTTAAAATATAAGGGCTAAAAACTTCACAGGAATGCTTGGCTAGGCTTCTAAAGATACTCAAGGATAAACAGCCCAGTATGAGTCTATGAACCTAAATCCAAGGAGGAAAATGTGCTCAAAAATAATATCAGTAAAACAACCAAACAGTACCATGGAGGTCAAGTGAAGGAAATTCTTAATAATGGCCAAAACCTGGGTGGTCAGTAAAATGTACAGTTGTGTACACTTACCATAAATGTAGATGTTCGAGTGTATTCACTGATGCAGTCATCACCTGTGGGTTATTCCTGCTGTGGTAGACCTTGGCCGGCCCGAATACCAGAGTCAATGTTTTTTTTTTTTTTATGTTGGCTGCCGTCACTTGTAGTTTGATGTCAGGTCGTCAGTGCTATAAAGCAAGGTAGTCGACGTCATTACATCAGCTTTTCTTGACCTAACCCGTCAGAAGCACAAGGAAATAAGGAAAAGTGGTCCTGGTGGATAAAAATCACCGTAGGAAGCTTATATCAACCTAGGGGAAGATGCTATATAGGGGATGGAGGGAGGGAAACCAGGACTGCAACAGTGAATACACTCGAACATCTACATTTATGGTAAGTGTACACAACTGTACTATGTTCTTCATGTTTCACTGCTGCAGTCATCACCTGTGGGAGGATTCCCAAAGCTGAGGAGAGAGGTGAGAAGGATAGGTTAGAGTCCTAGGCATGGGTCAGCAGGCCCTGCAGAATTGCAGAGGCAAACCCTGCCCTAGACTTAGAAAAAAGAGGTAGGTGGTAATGCTTTGTAAAGGTAAGGACAGAGGTCCAGGCGGCAGCTTCCAAGATGTCCCTGGTGGGGACTCCTCTGAGGAAGGCTGTGGAAGTGGAGGCTGCCCTAGTGGAATGGGTATGGATAGACTTAGGGGGAGTTTCCCATGTAGTCTGTAACAGAAATGGATACAGTGTAATATCCATTTGGAAATGGTTTGTTTGGAAATGGGTTTCCCCTCTGCCCCAGGGGCAAACCTGACAAATAGTTGGTCTGTTTTTCTGAATGGTTTAGTACGGTTTCAGATAGCATCTGAGTTTTCTATGCACATCTAGTGAGTGTAGAATTCTTTCCCCCTTGTTTTGAGGGTTGGGAAAGAAGGTGGGTAGGTGAATGGCCTGGTTGAGGGTCACATCAGATACTACCTTGGGCATAAAGGAGGGGTTAGTCCGTAGGGAGACCCTGTCTGCATGGAAAATGATGAAGGGCTCAACAGCCATGAGCCTGACGTTCTGATACCCTTCTGGCTGAGGTGATAGCTAGTAGGAAGGCAGTCTTCCAGGAGAGGTATTTCAATTCTGTAGAAGCAGCAGGTTTGAAAGGAGGTAAGGTTAGTTTTTCTAGAACATTTCAGGTCCCAGGGTGGCGTGGGAGGCCTTCTGGGTGGTCTGATATTAGAAGCCCCTCTGAGGAATTGCTTAATCAAAGGATGAGAGAAGAGGGGTGGGTCTGAATCATAATGGGCAGAAATGGCTGCGGCATGGATTTTAACAGAGGAGAAAGAGAATCCACTATTGAGCAACTCGGCTAGGTAATCCAAGATAAGAGGGATGGAAGGATGGGAGGTACTTGCCTCTTTGGACTGGTTCCAGGAGCAGAATCTTTTCCATTTCCCTGCGTAAGATTTTCTGGTGCTGGGCCTTCTGGCCTCTGTGATGATGTCTAGGACTGGTTTGCTTAACAGGGACTCCTTGCTAGCCTTTAAGGTATAAGCCATGCTGAAAGGTTGAAAGTCTGCAAGTCTGGGTGCAGTATCTTCCCCCTCACCTGGGAAAAGAGGTCTGAGATCAAGGGAAGCTGGTGGGGGTGGGGGGGTGTAAGGTCAGGCTGCACAGTAAGGGGTACCACAGCTGTCTGGGCCAATCTGGAGCAATGAGGATGGCCTTTGGTGTCTCCGCCCTTATTTTGATCAGTACCTTGGGAATAAGGGGCAGAGAAGGGAACATGTACACAAAGACAGAGTTCCAGGGGAAGGTCAAGGCATCCACCTTCCACGCTAGGAGGTGATGCTCCCTGGTACAGAACTTTTGCAGCTGGTGGTTGAGGTGAGAGACAAAGAGATACACTTCTAGAGTCCTCCACTCCTGAGTGATTTGCAGAAAGATTTCCCTGTGGAGGTGCCATTCTTGGGGGTCCAGTAAGTTTCTGCTTAGGGGATCTGCTAGGGTGTTGACCCCTGGTAGGTATTGGGCAAATTAGGTGTAGAATTGTGGAGGTGGCTGTAAGCCAGAGGCTCATGGCAAACCTGCACAGGGGTAAGACTGGGCCCCCCCCCCATTTGCTGATATACCACATTACTGTGGTATTGTCTGTTTTTATAAGGAGAACCCTTGGCCTCAGATGTGGTTTGAAGGATGTCAGAGCCTTTCGTACTGCCATTATGTCTTTCTGATTGATGTGCAAGTGAAGTTGCTAGGCATCCCAAAGACCATGAGTGCACCTGCCTGCTAGGTGAGCGTCCCAAGTAATGTCTGAGGCGTTGGTGGTGATGGTCTGGAAGGAAGGGCGGAGGATGAAGGGAAGACCCTTGTGCCTGGCACAGGCCTCTGCCCACCAGAGAAACTCAGCCCTTATACATGGGATAAGAGGGAGAGAGGTCTCTAGGGACTGAGAGTGCTGGCACCAAAGGTTCATTAAGTACCAGTGAAGTTTTCTCATGTGAAGCCTGGGCAGAGGAATGAGAAGGATGCAAGATGCCATGTATCCCAGGGAGTGCAGGAACTTCCTCGCAATGAGGTGACTTCTGGAAGCCAGCTGGGTAAATGAGAGAGGCAGGAAGCTCTGCTTTTCTTGGGATAGGAAGGCCATTTGGGATGCTGTGTCTAGCACAGCTCCCAAGAAAATGGATCTGTCTGGTGGGGTTTTGTTTTGATTTCTTCTCATTGATGGTGAACCATAGGGAAGTGAGGAGAGATTTGACAAAGAGAACATCCTGGAGCAGCTTTTCTTTGCACTCTGCCTGAATGAGGCAGTTGTCCAGGTAAGGGTAAATCTGTATACTTCTCTGTCTGCAGAATGCTATGGCCGGGGCCAAGCATTTGGTGAATACTCTGGGAGCAGTAGATAAGCCAAAGGGCAGCGCAGAGAACTGAAAGTGTTGTGAGCCTGCTCTGAAGCGCAGGAATTTTCAACACCATTCCCTGATGGGGATGTGGAGGTAGGCATCTTTTAGGTCTAGGGTCACTAGCATTTTTTTTGCTAGTATATGCAGCAGCTGCTGCAAAGTTAGTATTTTGAATTTGGGGACCACCAGAGAGGTGTTCAGAATGGATAGATTCAGGATGGGGCGCCAAGTGCCCTCTTTTCTGGGAACAAGGAATAGTCTGGAATAAAAACCTTTGCCTGTTTGATCTGAGGGAACAAGTTCTACTGCCCCCTGTGATATGAGAGTTTGGACCTGTTTCAATGCCTCTGCCCACTGATTTGGAGGTATGTCTGGGTACCCTCTTGGAATTGGGTGTTCGCTGAAAGAGAATTTGTATCCCTGAGAAATGATCTTTAAGACCCGTTGGTCCTTTGTTACAGAAAGCCAACTGTCTTTGAAGAGGGAGATGCTTTCCTCCTAGTTTACGGTGAGTGAAGGTAGGGCAGAGGGGGAGTCACTGTGCTTGCCATAAAGACGGAAGTGGCCCATTGCTTGCTTCTCTGCTGGCCCTGGTATGGGGGCCTGGAGGGTCTGACCCTGCAGGGCTTACCTTGACCCTTCTGCTAGGTGCATGGAAGGCCCACGGCTTAGACAGGGAAAGTTCCTGCTGAATCTAGGAGGTTGAACTTGAAAGAATATTTTACTGTTTGCATAGATTTTGCTTGGTCATCCATCTTTTTAAGCACCTCTTCTGTTTTTCCCCAAACAGGCGCTCCTGGTCTAGGGGTGCATCAATAAGTTTAGACTTGACATGATCAGGGAGCGGAAGTTCCTTCAGCCAAGCATATCTCCTAATAACAGACCCTGTCATTGCTGCCCTGCTAGTGGCTTCTAGGGCATCATATCCACATTGTAATGAGTGTTTGGCCACTTGACAAGCTGACTACAGCAAATCTGCTAACTCTTTTGAATTGGCACAGTCAGGAAAGGTAGCAATCTTTAACTGTTCCAATGTGTGTTGTTGATATTTTAACATATGGAACTGATAGCTAAGGTTGCAGAGGTGTATACTTTTTTACCCCCAGAGCTCTGGAATCCTTGTCAGAAAGAAGAGGATTCTTGGCAGAACTATTCTTAGCTCCTTTAGGTCCCCATGTAGTGACCTCTGGGTCTGCAGCAGGATTTCTTACAGGTATTTGTGAGAATCCGGTACTCTACAGTAACTGTCAGATTTACTGGAAGCAGGAGGGAGTCAGGGGCTAAGCTGGATTCATGGAAAACATCATCCACCACTTCTAAAATAGGGGGTATGGCCAGGAGTCTGTGCTGAGGCAAGTCCAGAAACTCTTTTCTTAGACTGTGGGAAGTCCTGAGATTCCCATTGGAAATGTTCCCTGAGGGAGTGAAGGGTTTCCCCAAAGGAAAGGCCCTCTGGAGGGGATGCAGAAGGGATAAATTCCTCTGCATATGAATTCTCATAAGCAGTTAAGGGATGCTGGTTCCTCTTCAAAAACTGAATAATCAGATTCCTCAGAATCCTGTTCTTCCATAATTTCTGGAGAAGGGTGCCTTTTCCTTTTAGAAGAAGTGGCCTGACTCCCCCGGATAAGGGAGATGAGATCCTCTGCCATTTTAAGCATTTGTGCTTGGGGTGGTGGAGCAGTAGCAAGATGGTGGCTAGAAGCAGATTTCCTAGGAGTGGCCTGGCTTCTAGGCCTGCGAGAATCCGTCGGTCTGAGAGAAACGGTAGTCGGAAGCAAATACGTCATTTTTTTGTTTAGAATCTATAGTGTGAAAGGCCTCCTCGTAAGCCAGTGCCTGCGTCGCAGCCCTGGACCCAACCGAGGCAGAGACAGCCAAAGGCTCAGAAGACTAAGAAGATTTCTGAGGCATACTGAACTCCGAAAGGGTCTCGGTAGAGGCATGCGTAGAATACGGAATCGGGCATCAGGGGCTGTGAAAGCACCTCACTGAATTCCGGAGAACTGACGACCTGCTTAGCGGAAGCGTTGACGGAAGGCTTAGCCTTGTGTGGTCTGTCTCCATCTTTATCTCTACGTTTTTTTTTGGAATGTCCGCAGATTGTTGGCTGATGGATTCCATATCGGAATGCAAATATGAAACACAAAAATAACGGTCTACAAAAAGAGCTCTACGGCGAATGGTTCTCACATTAAAGAGAGTACAGAAATGGCCAAGGGGGACGTTATGGTCTGGGCCTAAACAAGTGACGCAGTAAGAATGGAAGTCAGGGTGCGGGATCTGCTTTCCACAGGCGAGACAGTTGTTAACTTCTTTGGACATTGGTTAGTGAAAGAAAAAAGGATCCCAAATGGTGTACTTAGCTTTAGACGTTTTCAGCTGAAATTCAACTTCTGGTAGCGACCGACCGGCACTCATGTGAACTGCTTCTGCTATGGTCTCCAGGGCAAGAAAGACTGATGTAATGACATTGCCTGCCTTGCTTTATAGCACTGACGACCTGACGTCACACTACAGGCGATGGCAGTCGACGCAAAAAAAAGACAGACTCTGGTATTCGGGCCGGCCTAGGGCTACCACAGCAGGGATAACCCACAGGCGATGACTGCAACAGTGAAACAAAAAGAACATCACAATTTATTGACAAACGCTTAACAGTATCACCACATTTCCATCCACAAATGCAGTACTACTTCAGACAATAAATGTTACACTCTCCACTTTGTTTAGATACCTTTCTTAAATACAGCTGAACAGAATAATTGAAAACAATCATTCAATTAACAAAAACCCATAAGTAAAAAATACTTAAAAAAACACACAAAGTTAAAAAAAATAAATCTTTTGCTTACATCTTCAAATTATAAAACAACATTAAAACAATTTAAAAACTTGTATACTCTATTTATTGCCTACCCTAAATGTTAAAAACATACATCTTCATAATCCATTACTATTTTTTTACTCATACAGGACAAATGGAGAACTTCTACAAATTTAAACCAATACTAGCATCTGGTGGCATAGTTGTTTTAATGTTGTTTTACAATTTGAAGATGTACGTGAGATTTAAGTGTGTAAGTATTTTTTACTTATGGGTTTTTGTTAACTGAATGACTGTTTTCAATTATTATAGTCAGCTGTATTTACGAAAGGTGTATAAACAAAGTGGAAAGTGCAACATTTATTGTTTAAAGAAGTCCTGCATTTGCGGATGAAAACGATGTGATACTGTTAAGCGTTTATTTCAATAAATTGTGTTTCACTGACCACCCGGGTTTTGGACATAATTACGAATTTCCTTTGCTTGACCTTTCTGGTGTTGTTTGGTTGGTTTACTTATCTATGAACCTACTGACATCTCGCCTGAGAGAAATGTCATTGTACAACACACCATCTTACCTAACTGCTTGCATTATCTTAAATTTCACCTATACCTTTTACTTATATATCTTATTTATATTACTCTACTCTGTTTACTTTAAGTTCCATCTAAGACTCTCTGGCCAGTGGAACTGTTTTTCTGTCTAGTACTCTAGTCCTTTGTCATATGAAAGGTGCTGTCATTATGGACTCACTACTGCTACTTCGATGCCACTGGTAAGTCTTCATGCCATACAACAACTGCTGTTCTCATCCATTATTAGTCAGTTTATAAATAATTGTGGGGACAGTATGCATAAGAGAAGGCAGCTCCAATGGTAAGGGGATAAAATGCTGACTACAGTCCAGGTGACCAAAGTTGGATTATTACCTTACGTGCTGATGAAGTTGTAGGGAAGCATGGGCATACTCATCCTGTGGGAGGGGAGAGAAGAATGCATATTATCACAATCTCTTGGCAGGAGGATAGCATAAAATAGGAAACTTGGGGGCAGGATTTAAGTCCACCAAGTCGCTGCATAGTTGTAGCCCTTATTATAAAGTGCACAAGAGTGTGAACTTACAGGCAGAGGGAATTGTGGGTCTCTGTGGTAATGCCCAACCAAGGGGTGGGGTTAGGCTACTCAAATGTCTTCACAGCCAGATACAGGCAGGGGTAAAATCAACCCTCATGTCTGCCTGATCGATGCCTTCCTTAGGTGGCTCTCACCTCCATGGCTCTGGGGGGCTCCCCACCACAGAAGAATGAATCATCTTAGCTGGAGGGAGATGACTTAATTTTCAGCAGGAATAGGGGCAGAAAGAAAAAAAGTATGCTTAATAAAAACACTGGGTTTGCTTTTAAACAAGGACAGCATAACCAATACAGCACACTCTTTATGACACTTCCACAAACTACTGAACTCCATGGCTATTTAACATGTATTTCACCCCAAACAGCTTAAATTCTAATCTAAAACAACTCTGGACTGTATTTGTTTATTTATTCTCCAATAACATCTTTCTCCCACTCATTGTCAAATAACAGGCAGAGACTATTCTGGTACTAAAAAGACATGAGACAAAGCATTAATGCTGGAATGGATACCAGTCAGTTATAGGACATGCTTATGACTATTTGCAAGTATATGCATGTGAACACCCACGCACACAAACTTGAATTCTATTATTTCTTTAATGTCCTCTTTTCTGAAACAGTAATCCAGAATTCCACCCACAGCCCATTTTTCTCTCTCTAGAAATGCATGTTTCCTTCATGGCTTTTCTTTTGAATTCCAGCCATATACTTTAATTCATAGACTCCTGTACTCTATTTTTCCCACTTATGCTTTTTTATTTTTTTTAAATGTATGAACATTTTAACCTATCATATCATTACCCTTTTTTGATGAAACAGTAAAACAATGAATGAAAAGACCATGCCATCTTTCTCAAATTCTGACTATGAAGCTCAAAACTGTTGCTAGGGTCTCAATCTGGTAGTCCCCCCAAAACCAAATCAAACTGAAGACCACAGAAGAGGAACAAATTCCATCCTTTATATGAACTGGTGCAAGGAATTCCTTGCTACAATATAGCAAACCTATCAAAACTGTAGCAAAGGGCTCCCTGCAACAGTTAGGAGATGCACTGAACCGTAGTCAGAAAGACCCTTCCTATTGTTTATAAAACAGACCAAATATCTTTGTCATCTAAGCAGTGTTACAAATGAAAATCCCAGCTGTGTAAAGTTTTTTTTTTCTGCTAGAGACTAAGCTAAGTAGGGACCAAACAGAAGTCAAGATTGCTCACGTCCCAATGTTGCTACACACTGATAAGGGTGGCAAGTATGCCATATCATGGACACTGGCTTAAGTGGTACACATGTTCTTTGAGAAAAGATGGTGTTCAGATAAGGTGACTGCATATCTCGTACAAATTTTATGCATTCTGAATTGTGATACAGTGTTTGATTTTATGTACGTAATGCCCAACCCTTTGTTTGGCTCTGATGTAGCCTAAAGAGAATATCAAAATAAACAATAACTACAGTATGACTGGTGATGGGAGATGGTTTATTTAAAGCCTCATAACTTACACAACTACACACATGTGATAACTGGTTCAGTGGTTTTCTTTCTTCTCTTTTTTTTTGTTTGTTTTTTTAAGACTGTTACCTTGAAGCTTCATAAATTGTTATGTAAGAGAGAAAAATGACAGAATACAAGATGTTTACTGAAGATCTGATGTGAGTGGCTACATCATTTTCTGTTTTAAAATGATGTAGTACTGTTTGGGTGAAGAACCTAAGAGATGTTTGAAAATGGAATGGTGGAAACAGTTTCAGTGTTGGTAAACTTGCAATGTGTAAATGTTTCTGTAATCATATTTGCTGATCAGTAGAATCTGGCCACTGAAAAATCTTCACAATGCAAATGCTTATGGCTTCTTGATATAGGATGCAACACTGCTTTTTTTTTTTTTTTTTTTTTTTTTTTAAGTGACTACTACTTTTTAATCAAATGTCAGTGCAATATTACAAATAATTTCTGCTACTTGGTGCGACACAATGAAGGTGGTGTATGTCGGCGTTGGGTAAGTCCCCTTCCCCCAATGTGCAGTGACCTCATATTTTAGAAAAAAAGAAAAAGTACAGTTTTGTACCTACCATAAATGTAGATGTTCGAGTGCTAATACAGCTGCAGTCATAACAGATGGGTTCTCCTGCCGTCAGGCGGGTCCTCGCTCGGCCGAATTCCAAAGTCTAGGTCTGGCGTCAGTTGTAGTCGCTTCTTCCCTGACGTCAGTGAGAAAGGGGTATAAAGGAACCAGCCGACGCCATTTTCTTCAGTTTTTCTTGCCCCAGATGTCAGGTGCCCCCAGAAGGAAGGCAATACATACATTTGTGTAATAAAACAATGCAATATAATCAAAATACAGTAGTTGCAAGCAAATACACCATAAATGAATACCCCAATCAGGTTGTATGAGGAGGTGTTAGCCAACAGGCCTGTCCCAAGAGGGGAAGGAGGGAGGGAAATCTGGACTGCAGCTGTATTAGCACTCGAACATCTACATTTATGGTAGGTACAAAACTGTTCTATGTTCATCATGCATACAGCTGCAGTCATAACAGATGGGTAGAATCCCAAAGCTAAGAAAGGGGTGGTAGGCACTAGGTGGAACTAGGAGCCAGGATGCCCTGCAAGACTGCAGTGGCAAACCCTGCTCTAGTTTTGGAGTATAATGGTAGGTTGTAGTGCTTGGAGAAGGTATACACAGAACTCCAAGTGGCTGCTTCCAAAATATCTTTGGTAGAAACTCCTCTGAGGAAAGCTGCAAAGGTAGCTGTGGCCCTGGTGGAGTGAGATCTGATGCCTGTAGGTACAGTTTTGCCATGAAAAGAATAGCAAAAGCGTACGCAGTGGGCTATCCATTTTGAGATTGTCTGTTTGGAAACTGGCTTTCCTTGAGCTCCTACAGCACAGGACACAAAGAGCTGTTCTGATTTTCTGAAAGGCTTTGTTCTGTCCAAATAATAACGCAGTTGTCTGTGGATGTCCAAGGAATGTAGTAATCTCTCCCCTTTGTTTTGAGGATTAGGATAAAAGGTAGGTAAATGTATGGCCTGATTCAAAGCTACCCTGGATACCACTTTAGGCATAAAGGACGGGTTGGTTCGTAAGGAAACTCTGTCCTGATGGAAGATGATAAAAGGATGCACAGCCATGAGAGCTTGTAGTTCTGAAACTCTACGAGCTGAAGTAATAGCCAGAAGGAAAGCTGTTTTCCAGGACAAATATTGCAAATCTGATGAGGCAGCTGGTTCAAAGGGAGGCAAGGTCAGTTTTTCCAGAATGAAATTGAGATCCCAAGCAGGTACTGGTTGTTTCCTTGGGGGTCTTAGATTCTTAGCCCCTCTGCGGAACTGTCTTAAGAGTGGGTGAGAGAATAAGGGTGGATCAGTGTTGTATTCTGCAGAAATGGCTGAGGCATGGATTTTGATGGAGGAGAATGAAAGTCCACTGCTTAGCAGCTCAGCTAGATACTGTAGTATTTGAGGTAAATTCAGTTTTCCAGGATCCTGGCCCTTTTTCTCATTCCAGACACAAAACCGTTTCCATTTTGCGGAGTAAGCTTTTCTAGTTGACGGCCTCCTGGCCTCCAAAATGACATCCTGCACCTCCTTGGAGAGTAGGGTCTGTTGTGATGCTAAGGAATCTTCCATGCGGCTAGACTGAGGGTTTTTAGCTGGCTGTGAAGAGTTTTGAAGCTGCGCTGAGTCAGGAGAAGAGGCATTAGAGGCAGGGTCCATGGTGGAGAATGTGTCAGGCTCCTCAGGAGTGGGTACCAGTGTTGTCTTGGCCAGTCTGGAGCAATGAGAATCATCTTTGGTCCGTCTGCTCTGGTTTTCAATAGAACTTTGGGCAGCAGAGGAAGAGGTGGGAAAGCATAAACTGTCATTGATGTCCAACTGAAAGAGAGAGCGTCCACTCTCCAGGCCTTTGGATGAAAAATCCTTGAGCAGAATTTTGTCAATTGGTGATTTTTGTGGGAGGCAAAGAGATCTATGTCTGGCCTTCCCCATGCTTGGATTATTTCTGTAAAAACTTTTGGATGCAACTTCCATTCATGTGGATCTGTCATATTTCTGCTTAGGTTGTCTGCCAGCATGTTTTCCTTGCCTGGCAAGTACTGTGCTTGTAGTTCGAAAGTGACATGGCCAGTCTGCATAGGGGGTATGAATGTGTTCCTCCCTGTTTGTTTAAGTACCACATAATTGTGGTGTTGTCCGTTCTTATCAATAGTTGACCTGGTTGCAGGAGGTCTTTGAAAGCTATAACAGCATTTATTACTGCTAGCATTTCCTTTTGATTGATGTGAAGGTGCTTTTCTTTTTGGGATCATTTGCCCTGAATGCACCGATCTGTCATGTGCGCCCCCCAGGCGTAGTCCGAGGCGTCTGTTGTGATGACTTGATTTGCTTGAGGCTTGCTGAATGGAAGACCTGTGTTTGTTTGGCATGCTTGAGCCCACCACAGAAATTCCTTTTGCAGACATGGAATTAGTGGTATTATTGTTTCCAAACTGTGGCTGTGTTGAGACCATAGGTTTTTCAGGTACCATTGAAGTTTCCTCATATGCAGCTTTGCACATGGGATTAGTAAGATGCAAGATGCCATGAATCCCAGAGCCTGCAGAATTTTCCTTGCAGTCAGCCTGGTGCAATTTGCTAGTGTTCTGAAGTATTGAGTTAGTTGCCCCTGCTTCTCTGGCGTGAGGTAGGCCATCTGGGTGTTTGTGTCCAAGTTGGCACCCAGGAAAATTATCTTCTGAGAGAGTATTAGTCTTGATTTCTTTTTGTTGACTGTGTATCCCAGAGATTATTACATAAGCCAGATGTTTCAGAAGAATGTGCTTGCTGTCCGCTTGGATCAGGCAGTCGTCCAAACAGGGGTATATTTGTATCCCTTGAAGTCTGCAGTAGGCAATTACTGATGCCAGGCATTTCGTGAATACTCTGGGCGCAGTAGATAAGCCAAAGGGCAATGCAGGGAATTGATAATGGGTTGAACCTGCAAGAAATCTGAGGTATCTTCTGCAATTTTGTCTGATTGGGACATGCAGGTATGCCTCCTTGAGGTCCAATGTTACCAGCCAAGACTCCTTGCCCAGCATGGGAAGAAGCTGCTGTAGAGTGAGCATCTTGAATTTTGGTACGAGTAGAAATGTGTTCAGGATGGATAGGTCCAAAATAGGTCTCCAATCTTTTCCCTTCCTTGGTACCAGGAATAGTCTGGAATAAAAACCTTGACCTTGTTCGTGCGTAGGTACCTCTTGAATAGCTTTCATGTTTATGAGATCTGTAATTTGCCTTTGTGCCTCTGCCCTTTGTGTGGCAGGTTTGGCATGCCTCTCATTTTTGGAAGGGTGTGAAAATGGAATCTGTAGCCTCTGTTTATAATGTCCAGGATCCATTTGTCTTTTGTGACAATATGCCAATTTTTTGAAAATAGTGCCAGTTTTCCTCCTAAGGGGGCTGCCATTTGAGTCTTGCTTGGCATGCAAAGGGGAAAGTCATTGGGCTTGCTTTCTGAATGATTGCGAGTTATCCTCACCATCTCTTTGTGTAGGAGCTTGCCATTGTCTGCCTCTAAACGATCCTTGGGATTGTCCCCTGCCCCTCGGGCATCTCTATCTACCTCTTTGGGGTCTGTCCGTGGCTGGAAAGGACCAATTTTTGGAAGGCCAATTTCTACTGAAACGTGGGGGTTGTACCTGTAGAAAATCTTTCACAGTTTGCATTGATTTAGCCTTTTCCTCCATTTTCCTTAATACCTCCTCAGCATTAGCACCAAATAATACATCCTTTTGTAGAGGGGCATCTAGTAATTTAGCTTTGACATGATCAGGCAAGGTTTGTTCCTTGAGCCAGGCATGTCTACGTATGACTGATCCTGTAACAGCAGCTCTACATGAGGCCTCTAGAGCATCAAAAAGTACAGTTTTGTACCTACCATAAATGTAGATGTCCGATAGGTATGCATCTGCAGTCATAACATATGGGTTGTCCTGCCTCAGGCAGCCCTTCGGTCGGCCGGATTCCAAAGTCTGGGTCTGGCCTCGGCTGATGTCGCACTTTCCCTGACGTCAGAGTGTCTGGGGTATAAAACCATCAGCAGACACCATTTTCCTCAGTTTTTCTTGCCCCAGGTGCCAGGTGCCCTCTAGGAAGGCTAAATTTGGATAAATGCAATAAAGTTCCAAACATTTGCAAAATTATATATATATATATATATATATATATATATATATATATATATATATATATATATACATGTATATACAAACAAATACACCATAATAGATTCCCCCAGCTAGCTAAAAGAGGGGTAAGTACCCTAGGAATACCACAGAGGGGTAGGAGGGAGGGTAAACCTGACTGCAGAAGCATACCTATCGGACATCTACATTTATGGTAGGTACAAAACTGTACTATGTCCTTCAAGGATGCATCTGCAGTCATAACATATGGGTAGAATACCATAGCCAATCTGGGAGAGGAGGTACTAAGAAAAGGATGGTGTAGTTAAGATCCCCTGCAGGACTGCAGTAGCAAAATCTGCTCTGGATCTGGAGTATAAAGGTAGATTGTAATGTTTGGCAAATGTATGCACGGAGCTCCAAGTAGCAGCTTCTAAAATGTCCTTGGTAGCCACCCCTCGTAGGAAGGCTGTAGTGGTGGCCGTGGCCCTTGTGGAATGAGGCCTGATGTTTGCAGGAACTGTCTTTCCATGAAAGGAATAACAAAATCGAATGCAATTTCATATCCATTTTGAAATTGTCTGTTTAGAAATTGCTTTTCCTTGCACCCCAGTAGCATATGCTACAAATAGTTGGTCAGTTTTTCTGCTACTTTTAGTTCTGTCCAAGTAGTAGCGTAGTTGTCTGTGTATATCCAGGGTGTGCAGAAGTTTTTCCCCTCTATTCTGTGGATTTGGGAAGAACATAGGCAAGTGAATAGCTTGGTTCAAGGATACCTTAGATACCACCTTTGGCATAAAAGTAGGGTTGGTTCTTAGTGAAACTCTGTCCTGATGGAAGATCAGAAATGGCTGTACTGCCATTAATGCTTGTAACTCAGATACTCTTCTTGCTGAAGTTATTGCCAGAAGGAATGCAGTTTTCCAAGACAGAAACTGTAGATCTGCTGATGCTGCTGGTTCAAAAGGAGGAAGTGTTAGTTTCTCCAACACAAAGTTGAGATCCCAAGCAGGTAGAGGGGGTTTTCTTGGAGGTTTAATATTTTTGATACCTCTCAGAAATTGCCCGAGGAGAGGGTGTGAGAAGATAGGTGGATCCACATTGTATTCTGCTGAAATTGCTGAGGCATGAATCTTAATGGAGGAATAGGACAGACCATTGTGGAACAATTCTGCTAAGTATTCCAGAATATGTGTCATGCTTGCCACTGTTACATCTGAGCCTTTTGATGTGTTCCAAATAAGAAATCTTTTCCATTTAGCTGAGTATGTCTTCCTTGTGGAAGGGCGGCGAGCTTCCATGATAATGTCCTTCACTCTCTGTGATAAAACATTTTGATTGGGATTTAAGGAATTTTCCAGGCAGTTAGCTGCAATGTTTTCAAGTTGGGATGCATGATCCTGAAATTGTTCTGCGTCAGAAGAAGAGGCCATAGGGAGAGAGGCCATGGTTTTGCCTGTGACATGCTCCTCAATAGTGGATACCAGTGTTGCCTTGGCCAGTCTGGAGCTATCAGAATCACTCTTGGCTGTTCCTCCCTGATCTTCAGTAGAACCTTGTACATTAATGGGTGAGGTGGGAAGGCATATACTTTTGGAGCTTTCCAGCTGAAAGAGAGAGAGTCCACCCTCCAAGCTTGTGGGTGGTATGTCCTTGAGCAGAATGTCTTCAGTTGATGGTTGAGGGGGAAGGCGAACAGATCTATCTCCGGCATTCCCCATGTCTTTGCTATGAGTTGGAAGATGTCTGGGTGCAGCATTCATCCGTGTGCATCCATGGTAGTTCTGCTTAAGCTGTCTGCCAGTGTATTCTCTTTTCCCGGCACGAACTGGGACTGTAGTTGGATATTAAGTTTCAGGCATAGTTCCCATAGATTCATAGCCAGCTGGCATAGAGGGTAGGAGTGTGTGCCTCCCTGCTTGTTTATGTACCACATGACCATGGTGTTGTCTGTCCTTATTAACAGGTGGCCTTGATGGAGGAAGGGTTTGAAAGCCTCGATTGCAAGCATCACTGCCAGCATTTCCTTTTGGTTTATGTGCATGCGTAGCTGCTCTTGAGACCATAGGCCTTGGATACATTTGCCCTCCATGTGTGCGCCCCATCCTCGGTCTGAAGCGTCCGTGGTGATGGTTTGTTTTGTTTTTGGTTTGTTGAAAGGCAACCCTCTGTTGGACTGGCAGGCCTGAGCCCACCACAGGAATTCCTTTTGAAGGCAAGGAATGATTGGTACCTGTGACTGTGTTGAGACCATACACTCCTTAGGTACCATTGTAATTTTCTCATATGCAGCCTGGCCTGTGGTATCAGAATTATGCAGGATGCCATGTAACCCAGGGCCTGCAGGATTTTCCTTGCAGTAAGCTGAGTTTGCCTTGACAGAATCATGAAGTAATCCGGAAGTTGTTTTTTGTTTTTCTTCTGTGAGAAAGGCCATTTGGGTGGTTGTGTCCAGATCTGCACCCAAAAAGGTTATCCTTTGGGATGGAACAAGTCTTGACTTTTGGATGTTGACTGTGTATCCCAAGGCCTGTAGCAGGTGGATGGCATAGGCCAAGTCCTTTATCAAATTTCCCTTGTTGTCCGCTTGTATAAGGCAGTCGTCCAGATATGGGTAGATTTGAATCCCCTGAAGTCTGCAGTGTGCAATTACTGATGTCAGGCATTTCGTGAATACTCTGGGCACAGTAGATAAGCCAAAGGGCAATGCTGAGAATTGATAATGCTCTGATCCTGCAAGAAATCTGAGGTGTCTTCTGCAACTTGGTCGAATAGGGACGTGCAGGTATGCCTCCTTGAGATCTAGAGTCACCAGCCAAGACTCCTTGCCCAACATGGGAAGAAGTTGCTGTAGGGTCAGCATCTTGAATTTTGGCACAGTGAGGTAAGCATTCAGTGCGGACAGGTCGAGAATAGGCCTCCACTGATTTTCTTTTCTTGGTACAAGGAATAGTCTGGAGTAAAATCCTTGGCCTTGTTCTGAGAGTGGTACCTTTTCTATAGCTTTCATTTGGAGCAAGTTGTTGATCTGCTTTAAAGCCTCTGCCCACTGATTTGGTGGTAGGTTTGGCATTCCGTTTCTTTTTGGCAAAGTGTGGAAGTGGAACCTGTATCCTTTGTCTATTATTTGTAGTGTCCATGTGTCCCCCTTGTAATATAATGCCAGTTTTTTGAGAATAAAAAAAGCTTTCCGCCCAAGGGTGCTTCCAGTTGAGCCCTGGTAGGCAGAATCAGAATAAAGTCATTGAGCCTGTCCTGGTGTAGTAGTTGTTGTTGCTGCTGTTGCACTACTCCTCTGGTTGGCAGGCTGCCACTGACGGCCTCTGTAGGAGCCCTTCGATTGGCCTCTGCCTCTGGGGCGTCTGTTCCTGCCTCTCTGGGCTCTGTCCGAGTCTGGAAAGGACCACTTCTTAGTAGGCCAGTTCCTGCTGAATCTCGGTGGTTGTACTTGCAGGAAATCCTTAACTGTTTGCACAGATTTTGCCTTTTCTTCAAACTTTTTTAAGACCTCCTGAGCAGAGGAGCCAAATAAATGTTGTTTCTCCATTGGAGCATCCAGGAGTTTAGCTTTAACATGGTCTGGCAAAGATTGTTCCTTCAGCCAGGCATGCCTACGAATAACTGCCCCAGTCATAGATGACCTAAATGAAGCCTCCAATGCATCATAGCCACATTTTAAGAAATGATTACTAACCTGCTGTGAGTTGTGTACCAAATCCTGAAGGGATTTACGGTCAAGGGGTTCAGGAGAAGAAAGTTTCTTATTCAGTTCATCTAACAAATACTCTTGGTACTGTATCATATGAAATTGACAATTTAATGCCCTGACGGAAAGAGTTGCAGAAGTATATACCTTCTTTCCCCATCTCTAAAGCTCTAGACTCTCTCTCAGAGGGTAGAGGATTTTTGGCAGTGGCAGCCGCAACCCCTTTAGGGCCCTGAGAAATAGTTTCTGGGTCTGCAGAATGGGCTTTATACAGATGGAAATGAGAATCCGGGACCCTGTAGTATCTATCAGGTTTGGCAGGGGCCGGAGGGAGAGTATCAGGGGCTGTACTGACATCATTGTACACATCATCAATTACATTCAAAACAGGAGGTATAGCTAAGGGCCTATGTTGAGGCAAATGTAAAAAGGTCCTTAATCTTTTTCTAGAATCAGAGAATTCCTGACCTTGCCATTGGAAATGTTCTCTCATGGAGTGTAGAGTCTCACCAAAGGAAAACTCTTCAGGAGGGGAGGCCGACGAGATAGATTCTTCAGCATCAGAATCCTCATAGGGCGAATAAGCCTCCTCCTGGTGGTCTGACAACTCAGATCCATCCGTGGACTCATCTGAAGAGTGTGGGTCAGAGGGGTCAGTCCTGGGCCTTTTGTCAGGTGGAGGGTGAGAGGCCCTGTCTGGGTGAGGTTGTGAACCTCTAATCAAAGAAATAAGGTCCTCTGCAAGGCTGAGGATCTGAGAACTAGAGGAAGGCCTCTGGGAAGTAGTCTTGGGAGGCAAAGCTTTAGAAAGTTTAGCAGCTTTAGCCCTAGAAAAGGTCTTAATGGACATGGAAGCAGGGGGCCTAGCTGCCCCACGTGCAGGAGTAGAAATGTCCAAAGGTATGGTGTCGGACATTTCCTGGACACTGGTTTCGGTAGGTGGCTCGGTAGCCGACTCAGCCGGGGCCTCCCGGGCCGCGGTGGTCGGTTGAATGGATTCAGAAGAAGGGATCTCCGAGGACTCGGTTTCGGCTGAAACTGAGACACTCGCGGTAGGCCTTACCATGGTTTCAGCCGAAACCGTGGGCCACGAGTGTCGGTCCTTATCCTTCCGTTTTTTCACCAAATGCGATGTTGGAGTCTCCGACGGCATTTTATATGCAAAACTGGCCCCAAACAATTCCTCTGCAAACTCCGACCGACGTCTAAGAGTTCGTCAGTTGAAGGAAGCACAGGCTGAACAGGCTGATACGTCGTGGTCTGGGCCTAAGCAAGGAAGGCAGTAGGAATGGAAATCCTTATGAGGTATTCGTTTCCCACAACTTAAACACTTATTTATTTTGTCTGACATCGGCTGAGGCAAGAAAGAGTCCCCAACGGGGTACTTAGCTTTTTCGAAGTCTTCGGTAGCTGAATTCACTGGATCTGACCGACCGGCACTTGCGAACAGCTTCTGCTTCGGGCACCGCACGGCAAGAAGGACTGGGGAAAATGGCATCGGCTGATGCTTTTATACCCCAGACGCTCTGATGTAGGGGAAAGTGCAACATCAGCCGAGGCCAGACCCAGACTTTGGAATCCGGCCGACCGAAGGGCTGCCTGAGGCAGGACAACCCATATGTTATGACTGCAGATGCATCCTTGAAGGACATCCACATTGTAAAGTATGCTTACCCACTTGTTCTGCACTATGCACCAAATCCTGCAACTCCTTCAAGTCTGGTTGTTCAGGTTGTGACATTTTACTTTTCAATTGTGATAACAAAAACTGTTGGTATTTTAGCATATGGAAGTGACAGTTTAAGGCCCTCATGGTTAAGGTAGCCGAGGTATATAACTTTTTTCCCCACCTTTCTAAGGATCTGGAATCTCTCTCTCGGAAGGTAATGGATTTTTAGCAGTGGAGGCCTTAATTCCCTTGGGGCCCTGTGAGATGGTTTCTGGGTCAGCAGCATAGCTTTTGTATAGAAATTGGTGCGAGTCAGGAACCCTGTAGTACCTGTCAGGCTTGACTGGGGCTGAAGGCAGAGAATCCGGGTTAAGGCAGGCCTCCGAGTAAACATCATCTAGGATGTCCAAGACAGGAGGTATATAGCCAGAGGTCTGTGCTGAGGTAGCAGGAGAAATTCCCTAAGCCTTTTCTTGGAATCTGAATAATCTTGGCCTTCCCAGTGGAAGTGTTCCCTTAAGGTATGCAAAGTTTCCCCAAATGAGTAATCCTCTGGGGGGGATACAGAAGGAATGGACTCCTCTGCATCAGAGTCTTCAAAAGGGGAGTAAGAATGTTCCTGATCATCAGAGTGCTCTGATATAATGGAGCCCTGATCAGAGGAGGGGGATTCTTCCTCCACTCTGGGCCTTTTGTCTGGTGGGGGATGAGAACCCATGATAAGAGTAATTAAATCCTCAGCCATTTTAAGCATCTGTTTTTTAGGCATGGGGCCTGGAGATGGGCCCTGTGTAGCTTGTCTCTTAGAATGCATGGCTGCTTTAGACTTAGTGAAAGCCTTGATGGAAAAAGAAGAGGAAGGTCTGAAGACACCTTGAGTGGAGGTAGACCTGTCCACATTTTGAGGTTCAACGCCAAGAGTGGCTTCGGTATCTGTAGTCGGGGTGTGGGCCGAGGAGCCTGCGACCTTGGGCACAGGAGACACCGCCAATGAAATGCCGTCGGTAGTCAGGGGCTGTGTAGGCGCCTCGCTGAGAACTGGACCACGTGTAGTCGGCTTTGGTGTGGTGTCGGTCCTTATCTTTGTGTTTTTTAGACAAAACTGGTGTTGGAGTATCCGACGACATAATATAGTTAAATGTTTTCCCAAAATAATGCTGGGCGAACTCCGCCCGACGCTTAATGGTGCGTTTGTTGAATGTAGCACAAAAGCGACAGACCGAGACATCGTGGTCTGGGCCTAAACAAGGTATACAGATGGAATGGAAATCCTTATGCGGTATTTGCTTCCCACATGAAATACAATTATTAACTTTGTCTGACATCGGTCTGAGGCAAGAAAAGTTTTCCCAACGGGGTACTTAGCTTTCAAGAAGACTTCGGTTTCAAAATTTTCGTAATTTCAGGAGCTGGCCGACCGGCACTTGCGAACTGCTTCTGCTTCGGGCACTGCGCGGCAAGAAAGACTGAAGAAAATGGTGTCGGTTGGTTCCTTTATACCCTTGTCGCACTGATGTCAGGGAAGAAGCGACTACAACCAACGCTGGACCTAGACTTTGGAATTCAGCCGACCGAGGACCCGCCTGACGGCAGGAGAACCCATCTGTTATGACTGCAGCTGTATGCACGATGAACATCATTATGGGTATTGAAAGTCAAAGTAACCATATATGTGAGTGACTGAGTAAGTGAATGAAAGTGAGTGTGTATGTGTGCGTGTGTGTGTGTGCGCGCGTGTCTATATGCTCCTATTCACATGTGTGCTTGTGTAATAATTTATGTTAAGTTGTCCATCTCTCCTTCATTATTGCTGGTTGGGATCGGAGCCGATCCTCGGCTCCGACTCGGCCATCTTCAATAGCTCGAGAGCTGTTTACTGGCTCGAGGCTACCCCATATCCCATGATGGCTGGCGCAAGCTACCCAGATCTCGTTTGCTGCTTCAGACTGCGAAGTTGTCTTACTGGCTCAGGCTCGTGTACTTTAGTGTATTTTTACTATTTTTACTAGGTTTTTTTGTCTTTATAGTGTATCTAATTACTTAGCTGTACTATTCCCCAGGCTATATTCCCTAGACAGCATTTATCCCTCTTTTTTCTCGAAAACTCGTTTTACTTAGAGAGTTTTCCCCACCCCTCCCTTCCTTTAGTGGTAGCCGTTTAAGTTAGAGGCTAACTCTTTTTTGTCTTTCTATACTTTATAAAATGTATATATATATATATATATATATATATATATATATATATATATATATGTATATATACATATATATATATATATATATATATATATATATATAAATATTTGTGTTTTTATATTTATATATATATATATATATATATATATATATATATATATTGTTTTTAGGTAGTGTTGTAGTAGTAAACTTACTTAGTTTTGTTAGTGTTTGTTAGCTGTATAGTTTAGTTAGTTATACTTGCTAACTTGTTTTTTTGCTTGTGTGTGTGCGTGTTCTCCCCCTGGTGTGCGAGAGTGGTAACATGTCCAAGGATACTAAAGTGTCTGGATTCAAGAAGTGTGACTCATGCTGTCAGAAGATGTCTCTGACAGATGGTCACACTTCTTGCGTCTACTGTCTGGGCGCAGTGTACCTGCAGGATTCTTGTTTGGTCTGTCATGCTTTCGGCCCAAGAGTCCTGCAGGAGCGCAAAAATAAAAGTTAATCCTTCGGGGTTTGCTTAAGCCACAGGATTCACTGGCTAAGGCTCAGCCTGCAAAATCCTCCAAGCCACCCAAGTCTTCGGCTCTGAGTTCTGAGCCGTCGTTGGGTGAAGCACCATCATCCGCATAGGCTCTGGCCGGAACCGATGTGCCTCCCTCACAGTCGGCTCCAACACGAACTTTGGAGCCGTCTGAGTCAAAAGAGATCTAGGTCTCCCTCCTTGGAGTCTATACGTTCGGCTCCACGGTCACCTCTGCTCCAGTCGGAGTGCAGTCACAAGTCGTCCCACTCTTCTCGGTCCTGCAGGCTTTCAGACCATGATTTGGAGAGAGTGGTCAGCAGGTTGCTGAAATCGCAGGCCCTAGCAAAAATGTTGTCTATCCCCCCTCATCAGGTGTTGGCTCCGTCCACTTCTGCAAATATTCCTCCTCCGACTCCTCCCTTGAGTTCGGAGCCGGAGTTCGTTGGGGTTCAAGTAGTGGAACCGTCGGCACCGAAACCTTCTCCTTCGGTTCAGTCGTCGGCTCCGATCCCATCCTTGGTACCGTTCTTGGAGGGATCTGGGCGCCAGGACTCCCTTGTCAGCTCAGAGTGGCATCGGACCCTTGTCTGACCCCGCTCTCCCTCTCAAAGCATCGGCGCAGGTGAGCTCGGCTCCTACATCGGCTTCAGAGCCGCCCCCCTCGGTGCGGAGAGGGATTCCGATTTCTTCGGAACTGGAGTCTTCTCTGCGTCCGGGCAGGGACGCCTTTGAGGTCATGAGGAGTGTACTGGCCCCTGAGCCAGTCCCACGATCAACCCTATTGGCTCCTCCCCCTATGGTGCCTGTGTCTGCCTCTGCCCCTCCTCCTGACCCCAAGCGTGGGGAACCAGCGCTCCAGGGCACCACTTTGGGTGTTTCTTCTTCTTCTTCTGAGGCCTTCCCTGATCACTCAGAGGAGCCACCTCGTAAGAGGAAGTGCAAGAGGAAACACGTTGACTCTCCTGAGTCTTTCACATCTGATACTGACTTAGAGGATTCAGAAGGGTCCCCGAGATCCCCCTCTGAAGATGTCACCCTTTCAGACATCCTTGAAATCCTTAAGCAGAGGGGGAACTGGAATACCCTAGCCCCTTCCGAGGATGAGTCGGTATTTCTGGACGCGTTTGGTTCCCGACCCTCCACCTCCTGGGTCTCTCTGCCTTTCGATCCACTTATGTCTGTGGTGGCTCGGAAGGCATGGTCAGCTCCTTACACAGTGGAACCAACCCCCAGGAGACCAGCTAAATTTATAACTGCACCTCAGGACAAACTGTTTCTAACTAAGGGCGTACCTGTCGATGCCATGGTGGTAGCAGCAGCGACAAAGGAGGAGTTGGCAGAAACTTAGTCATCTGTTTATCTTCCTAACAAGGAGTCTAGGACTATGGACAGATATGGTAAGCGAATGTTTGCATCAGCGACCTTATCGATGAAGTGTCTGAATTATTTGTGCCATTTCACCCGTCTTCAGAGGTATCTCCTTAAAGAGCTTGGAGATACCCTCCAAGATCCATCAGCTGAGGGGGCTCAAGCTAAAGTGGCCTCCCAGCTGGCAACTCTGAATTCAGTTAACTCCTCCTCCATGAGGCTCATTTCCTATGCAGCCGATGGTGCGAGTAGAGCCGCAGGCACAGGCATCGCCCTTAGGAGGCACACATGGATGCGGCTATGTAATTTTGTGGAACCCTTCAGAGCATCTTTCACTAATACCCCCTTTGATGGCTCCGCTCTCTTTGGAGCGCAGGTGAAGGACACTCTAACCAGGTGTGAACATGAAGGCAAGACTCTCTCTGCCATGGGAGTCCGTTTTTCCACTCCTTCCAGACCACACCCCAAGGGTCAGAAGAGTGGAAAAATGTGGTTCCATAAATCCCAGGGAGCCTTGCCTGACACACGTGGTGAGTTCCCCTCCAGGGGCAGAGGAGAGAACAATAAGAGACACTGCCCTCGTGGCGGGGGGGGGGGGCGCAGAACCAGGGCAGCAGAGAATCCTTTTCTGAGAAGCCCTTTCAGCACCCATGAAGGGTTGCCCAGCTGCCTGCTTCTGGAGGCAGTCGGGGGAAGATTTTCACTGTACCCCAAAGCCTGGCAGAATCTAACTCAAGACAAGTGGGTACAGTCAATCATATCCAGAGGTTACAGAATCCCCTTTGCTCAACCCCAGTTATCGTTAAACAAGTCCCTTCCAGATGTTCCACCCAATCTAAGGGACCAAGCAGCCAAAAAAATTTCAAAGCTGCTACACAAAAGGGCCATCCAGAAAGTCCCAGCAGACCAGATCGGATCCAGAACTTACTCACGGTTTTTTTTGGTACCAAAAAAGACAGGGGACTGGAGACCCATTCTGGATCTCAGCAGATTAAACAGGTCTGTACAAAGAACAAAGTTTCAGATGGTCACGCTACAGTCCATTCTACCCTTCCTGGGTCAGGAAAATTGGATGTGTTCTATAGATCTTCAGGATGCGTACTACCACATCAAAATGCACAGGTGCTCTAGAAGATTCCTTTGCTTCTGGCAGGGGGCCAGTCATTATTAGTTCAGAGCGCTGCCCTTTGGTCTCACCACAGCCCCCAGGGTGTTCACCACATGCATGGCAGTGGTTACAGCTCATCTGAGATGGCAGGGATTCCAGGTGTTTCCATATCTAGATGACTGGCACCTCACTGCTTCCACCAGGCATCACCTTCTGCAAGCCAGGGACTACACTATCAGAACTTTCTCCAGGCTAGGTATCACAATAAATTTTGAAAAATCTGCATTGTTGCCCTGTCAGCATATCACTTATATAGGCGCAAATCTAAATACCAGGAACATGTTTGCAAATCTGCCACCAGACAGGGTATTACTAATTCGCCAACAAGTACAGATTTTATTAACATGCAGAACTATTCAAGTCAGGTTCGTACTCCGAGCACTGGGTTCCATGGCATCAGCAATTCTTCTTGTCCCCCTGGCCCACTTTCACATGAGAATTTTCCAGTGGCTCCTATTCACACAGTGGTCCTTCCAACAGCTTCCCATGTCTCACAAGATTATGATCACAAAAGCATGCAAGAAGCATCTCGCTTGGTGGATGGTCTCCCCATCAGTGTCCCAGGGCAGACCATTTGTACTATCCCCTCCAGTCGCCACAGTGACCACGGATGCCTCCCTTATAGGGTGGGGGGGGGCATTATCAGGACAGGACAGTCCAAGGCACCTGGCAGCCTCACGAGTACCATTTGCATATAAATGTCTTGGAGATGAGAACCGTGCTTTTAGCGTTGCAAGCCCTTCAGGACTCTCTCCCCTCCTGGGACCATTGCAATCCAAACAGACAATATGTCAGTGGTGTGGTACATCAACAAGCAGGGCGGAACCAGATCCTATCCCCCTTGTCGAGAAGCACTCAGACTCTGGCAGTGGGCGATCTCTTCCCAACGTTTTCTGATCGCAACGCACATGCCTGGGAGTTCCAACGTCATCGCAGACAGGCTCAGCAGAGCAATTCTCATGCCTCACGAGTGGTCTCTGAATCAGGTAATTGCAGAACAAATCTTTTGCAAATGGGGGCAGCCTTGCTGCGACCTGTTCGCCACGCCTCTCAACAGCAAGTGCAGCAATTTCTTCTCCCTTCTCCCACTTCCCGGGCCAACCCCCCCCCAGAGACGCTCTAGTCCACGATTGGCCTCAGGGGGACTTCTTTATGCTTTCCCTCAGTTTCCCCTAATACCCAAACTCATACAGAGAGCAACTGCGTTGGGTTGCAAAATGATCCTCATTGCCCCTTACTGGCTTCGACAGATATGGTTCCCATTCCTGCATCATTATCTTCTCGAGCAGCCTTGGATTCTGGATCAGATTCCAGATCTACTAATTCATCAATCGGGCAGACTGCATCGATCCCCTCAAATACTCCAGCTCACATCTTGGTTACTCCACTTCCAACCTTAGCCAGGCTTCCTAATATTTCCTCCTCTGTGCGGAAAATTATTATCTCATAGCACAAATCCACAACTAGGAAAACTTATGCTAGCAAGTGGAAACGTTTTTCTTGTTGGGCAGAGGCTAGGAATTTAGATCCTTTTTCAGCCCCTGTCCATGAGATTCTGGAATTTTTAGCTGAACTCTTTCATTCCGGTTCCGCTTCTGCTACGATTAGGGTTCAGTTAGCTGCCATTTCAAATTTTAACATTGGGTTGTCTTCTAACAACATCATGTCTCATAAGCTGTGTAAAGCCTTCCTCAAAGGAACCACTCTGCTTAGGCCCCCAGTGAGGGATCCCCCACCTCCGTGGGATCTAAATTTGATGCTAGCTTCCCTAATCTTGCCACCTTTTGAGCCTGTGGCATCTTGCTCCATTAAGTTTTTATCCTGGAAGACACTCTTTCTGGTAGCCATTACTTCTGCCAGACGTGTTTCGGAGTTTAAGGCTCTATGTATTCGTCCCCCATACTTAGTTTTTCATAACGATAGGGTAGCTCTAAGAACCAATCCTTCCTTTCTTCCTAAGGTCTGTACACAAAATAATTTGAATCAGTCCATAGACCTTCCTGTGTTCTTTCCTAATCACACTAATAACGCAGAATATAAATTGCACCAGTTGGACTTTCACAGACAGCTGCATTTTTATTTGCATAGGACAAAGGACATCAGGAAGTCGGCCAACTCTTCCTTTCCTATGCCGAGGGCAGACAGGGCCTTCCAGTCTCAAAGGTAACATTATCTAGGTGGTTGTCTCACATTATTTCATTCATTTACCAGCTGAGAAACAAAAAATTATCTACCAAAACTAAAGGCCACTCTACTAGGGCAATGGCTACCTCGGTGGCCTTCCAATCTAGGATGCCCATGGAATCTATTTGTGCAGCTGCTACGTGGGCTAACCCACATATCTTCATTTCTCATCATAAGCTAGACATTGCTTCCAGGAACAGGGCTGATTTTGGTTCCACTGTTCTGAAGAGTCTGTTCCATTGAGCCACCCAGGATAGTAGGGTGCTAGGGACGCTGTCCCAACCAGCAAGAATGAAGGCGAGATAGACAACTTAACAAAGAAGTTATGTACCTACCATAACGTTCCATGTTAGTTGTCTTCTTCTTGCCTTCCTTCTTGCGTCCCACCACCCTCCTTCCCCCTATCCTAGTAGATCGAGAGGAGCCCCCTTTTTCAGATTTCATTGGCTGAACCTTCTCTGGTTGTCCTTTTCTGCTTGGATAGCTTTATAGTTAGGTCCAAAGGGCTGCTACGGCAGAATTCCTTAGTTATGTCTGGAATAGCTTTTTCAAATGAGATCTGGGTAGCTTGTGCCAGGCATCATGGGATATGGGGTAGCCTCGAGCCAGTAAACAGCTCTCGAGCTATTGAAGATGGCCGAGTCCGATCCCAAACAGAAAGAAAGAAGGCGAGAAGAAGACAACTAACATGGAACGTTATGGTAGGTACATAACTTCTTTTTTTCTGATATGTTTTTTTCAGGCCAGAATTTAAAGGCACTGTGTTCCAGAAATGTAAACTCACTATTTATGATTTTCAGAGGCTTATATTAGCTTCTACTGTCTTTGTGTTTTTAGTGAAATTAACAATCCACATGAAGGGTCCTTGTCAGGTTGTTTCTTTAATTCCTATATGCAACATCTGAATCCTTGTTTTTTTCATCCTGAGTGGCTTGCTGAAAGTAAAGACTGTGCATTATGAATATCAGAGGCATACCTGTGGTGGGATGGAGGAGGCAGCTGACCTATGCAAAAGGTGGCAGTGGGCATGATCATCAGTGCTAGCATTCAGTTTTGAAGTGCCCATAATGTATTTAGATTAGTGCGGAAGTGCTTCAGTGCTCAAAGTGAGGCATAGCGTATTGGCATTAATGCAGATACTGCACTTGCAGTCAGGGCTGAGGCTCTTTGAGTGGTATTTCTCAGCAACATGCCATATTTTTAGCAAGTGGTTTGTTACAGATGAAAAAAGCAAAGTAGCAATTTTTTTTTTTTTTTTTTTTTTTACTTCCCTCAACTTGAGAAAAGACTTGTTTTTGATACTCGACTTACAGTTGAGGAGCACCAGATGGGGAACTGCTTTTGGCATTAGATCAGCTAGCATGGCTCCAGTGAATACTATTTTTATCATGGATTTAAAATGTTGAGACAACTCTGTATTACAGTGTTGCTGTACAATTGCTGAGCAGATATAAAGGACCAATGTGAAGTATGATAAAAGTTCTGGGGGTTAGCACTAGCACATATCGATTATTCTCACTCTGCCACTACCCTGGTCTTGCTTTCAGTCACTCAGCCTACTTAAGTCAGATCCATAATATTAATGGGTATAGGTTACTATAAGTATGTCTTGTTATTTCATTTTATGCAAGTCTGTCTTGTCTGTCTAAAAACCTCTGGCTTGACCACAGAAATAAGTGTTGTGATCTGCTTTTGCACTGTACTCCTAGATATACTTACAGTAGACGAACGTCATTGTAGCTTGAATGGAAAGAAGCCAAAGAGTGGAGACTCCAATGCTGGTGCAATTATTTTTTTGCAACAGGTTTGCAAATCCTCTATTATGCATGCTTTCCATAGCTAAGTATCAACTACAAACTAATGACGTATAATAGTATCAGTGTGCATCTATAGATGCATGTAAAATAGCTGTCTACAAAAAAAAGAAGTTATGTACTTACCATAACGTTCCATGTGAGTTGTTTATCTCACCTTTATTCTCACTGATGGGTTCGGAGCCAATCCTCGGCTCCGACACGGCCGAAAGCAAAGCTCAAAGTTTGCCAGTAGCTCGAGACCAAGCCCCTTATCTCAGATCTTGTTTGCTGCGAGTAACAGTATATATATATATATATATATATATATATATATATATATATATATATATACACACACATACATACACCCTTTTATTTATTTCTACCAAGAACACTTCCCGAAGGAGAAGAAGAAATATATGGTAAGTACATAACTTCTTTATGTGAAGTTGTTAAATCTCGCCGTTTATTCGCACTGACGGGCAGCGTCCCTAGCACCCTCAATCTTGGGTGGCTCATGGAAGTGTGTTCTTCAGTACCGTGGAACCAAAGGAAGACCTGTCCCTTGAAGCCTTATCTACTTTGTAATGCGTGATAAAGGTATGAGGCTTAGACCAAGTGGCTGCAGCGCAAATATTGTCAAGGGGCAATTTAGCTTGAAAAGCAGAAGACGTAGAGACGGCTCTGGTAGAATGAGCCTTAGGTTTGTGTGTTAATGGCATGCTTACATTCTCATAAACAAAGGATATACAATCGGATAACCATTTAGATAAGGTTGTTTTAGCCACTGGATTGCCTTTTCTGGCTTCTGAGAAGGATACAAAAAGTTGATCTGATTTTCTAATATCCTTAGTTCTGTCAAGATAAAATCTGAGCTGTCTGTGTACATCAAGTTTATGCAGCATGTATTCCAATTTGCTAGAGTGATTGGGAAAAAAGACCTGCAGCTCAATGACCTGAGTGATATTTGATTCAGAACAGACTAGATAAAAATGAGGGGTTTGTTCTGAGAGATCCTCTATCAGCATGGAAAAACATGTAAGGTGGTCTGACAGATAATGCTTGAAGTTCTGACACTCTGCCGGCAGAAGTAATGGCCACAAGAAAAATAGTTTTCCAGGATAAATATTTGAGATCACAAGATGATGCTGGTTCAAAAGGGGGAAGAATAATTTGAGAGAGCATAAAGTTTAAATTCCAGGGAGAATGGGAATTTTGATATGAGGTCTCATGTGAGGAACGCCTTTAAGAAAAGTCTTAATAATTCATGGCCCATAACATTTGAGTCATCAAACCCCAAGGTGAAAATTTGAGATGGCAGCTAACTGGACTCTAACTGTAGCAGCTGCTGCCCCTTCCTTAAAAATATTTGTCAAGAATTCTAAAATAGATAATAGCGAAGCTCGGAAAGGGTCAAATTTCTGCGTGTTGGCCCAAATTGATAACCTTTTCCATTTACTGCCATATAATTTCCTGGTAGATGGCTTGTGAGAAGACAAGAGAATTTGTCTTGTATCTTCTGAAATTGAATGAAGCCTGGCAATTAAGGGAAGTGGATTAGCCAAGCAGTCAGTTTCAGGGACTGCAGTGAAGGATGGAGGTCCCCTGACGGGTGCGCCAGAAGGTCCGGAACTGGGTCCAGGATCCATGGATCTTCCAACAGATGATGGTGGAGAAATGGGAACCAAATCTGTCGAGGCCAGTAGGGGGCTATGAGAATAACAGTCCTTCCCAGCGATTTTGCTTTCTGTAAAAATCTGGGTATCAATGGGAAGGGTGGAAATGCATGAAGGAGACCTGGGGACCAATCGTGTAAAAGTGCATCTCTCAGGGGATGACCGGGAGGTGGTATCAGGGCAAAGTAGCGTCTGCATTTTGAATTGATGTGGCTGGCAAAGAGGTCGCAACAAGGCTGACCCCATTTGCGGAAAATCAACTCTGCAACCTGTTGTTTGTGAGACCACTCATGAGGGAGCAATATCACCCTGCTTAGCTTGTCCGCTATCATGCTGGATTTCCCCGGGATGTGCGTTGCTAACAGAAAATGCTGGGATGACACAGCCCATTGCCAGACCCTGAGGGCTTCTCGACAAAGGGGGTAAGACTTGGTTCCGCCTTGCTTGTTCGAGTACCAGACTACAGACATGTTGTCCGTCTGAATTGCAATAGTTCCTAGAGGGAGAGAGTTCTGAAAGTACTGCAACGCCAGAAGTACTGCTCTCAACTCTAGAACATTGATTTGCAGATGTGATTCTTGATCTGTCCATGTGGCTTGAGCAGTCTTTCCCTGAAAATGCCCACCCCACCCTATAAGGGAAGCAGCCGTGGTCACAGTGGCTATGGGGCGGGGTGGCAAAGGGTCTTCCAATTATGACATGACAAGACGTCAAACACCACCAAAGGTCGCTCTTGCAAGAATCCGTGATGAGAATCATGTGGTGCATCGGTAGTTTCTGGTACGACCACTGAGCAAAGAGAAGCCATTAAAGAATTTGCATATGCATACTTGTGAGTGGTATAGCTAGGATTGCTGCCGCCATCAAACCTAGCACCTTCAATACCTCTGCTGCTGTAGCTTTGTTCTTTGACATCAGTGAGCTGACATGTTGGCAGAGAAGTGAGACTCTTTCGATAGGAAGACGTAGAGTGGTGGTTGAGGTATCTAACTCTGTTCCTATAAAAATGGTATGCTGCGATGGCAATAAGGCAGACTTTTCGAAGTTGACTGTAATGCCTAATTGATGGCAGAGTGTCAGAGTGTATTGTATTGCCTGAGTCAATTGATGCCTGGTGGTAGTGGTGAGGAGCCAATCGTCTAGGTATGGAAACACCTGGAATCCTAGACGTCTCAGGTGAGCCGTGACCACTGCCATGCATTTGGTGGACACACTGGGGGCTGTAGTGAGACCAAAGGGCAGGGCTCGAAACTGGTAATGATTGGCTCCCAGCCAGAAACACAGATGATCTCTGGAGCGGTCTGTTTATCTTTATGTGATAGTACGCACCCTTGAGATCTATGGAGCATATCCAATCGCCTTTCCCTAGAAAGGAAAGAATGGACTGAAGCGTGACCATTCGGAACTTCTCTTTCTTTATGAACTGGTTGAGTCTGCTGAGGTCCAAGATAGGTCTCCAGTCCCCTGTGCTGGTAGGGTTGACCGGAGAACTGACCCCTGATACCCTGTTGCTGTGGACCCCCTCTGCCGCAGGGGCGGCGTCTTCCGTTATAACCCCCTCCTCTGCCTCTAGAGGGGGTTTCTCCACGTGTGCCCTGAAAGGCTCCTTGTGCTTTTCGGAACCACATTTTCCCTCCCCTAGGGCCCTTTGGGTAGGGCCGAGTACAGGTAGAAAAACAGACTCTAACGGCAGATAAGGTCTTGCTTTCCTGCTCACACATGGTTAAAGTTTCTTTTACTTTGGGCCCAAACAATGATAAGCCATCGAATGGGGTGTTGATAAAGGAAGACTTAAAGGGTTCCGAAAAGGAACAGAGATGCATCCAGGCTTGTCTTCGAAGAGCAATGCCCGAACTAGCAGCTCTACTTGAACCATCAGCTGCATAGGATATGAGACGCATGGACGAGTTTACCACTGAGTTTAGGGTAGCGAGCTGGGCGTTGACTTTGTCGGCCACCCCTGCAGCTACCGTACCCTGGAGAGTATCTCCTAGCTCTTTCAGGAGATCTCTTTGTAGTCTCATAAAGTGGGTTAAGTAGTTCAGTAATCGCAGAGAAAAAGTCGCTGAACTAAACATGCATTTCCCATATCTATCCATGACACTAGAATCTCTGTTAGGAGGATGGATAGATGTGGATGTCTCAGACACTTCCTTTTTGGTGGCTGCAGCTACCACCATGGCATCAACAGGCACTCCCTTTGTCAAAAATGGCTTGTCCACTGGGGAAGACATGAATTTATTGGGCTTACGAGGAACAGGTTTCCATGGCCTCCGGTGACTCCCACGCCTTACGAGAGATCAGTTCCATGAGCTTGTCGTAAGGCGGAGACACCCAAGAAGTGAAAGGTTGAGACCCAAAAGCCTTCAAGAGCATGGACTCGTCCTCAGTAGGCGTCTTGGACTGCCAATCACCCTTCTGACTAAGGATCTCTAGTATCTCTGCAAAGCAGATATCCTCAGAGGGGGATCGAGGGGACCCTTCTGACTCAAAGTCCGTGTCAGATGTCAAAGACTCCTGTGGGGAGTCTAAGTGCCTCCTCTTGTACAGTCTCTTCCTGGGCACCTCCTCAGTGGGGGGATCTGGGGAGGTCTCAGAAGAGCAGGGGACGCCCTATGGGGGTATGTGAGGCTCAGGGTCTCTACACTTAGGGGGACCAGTAGATGAAGAAGCAGACACAGGAGCTTGAGGGGAGAGGGAAGGCTGAACTGATGCTGACGTTGTCTTTGGAGACAAAACTCTCCTCATAGCATTGAAGGCACCATGGCTCCGACAAGGAGTGGACGGACCTGAGAGTATCGTCCGATCCTCCTGCACTGAAACCCTGGGCTCCGAGCCCGAGGTAGGAGCCGAGCTCATCCGAGCTGAAGCCCGGAGAGGAAGAGTCGGCAGCAACAAATTGGTTCGACTATCCTCCCTGGACCCGATGGGAGAACGTCGGCTCCTAGAATCCTCGGTCGGTGCCGAGGACATCCGAGTAGATGGAGCCGATAACACCGGTTCGGGTATCGGCTCCAAGGGTTCGACAATCATTGGTTCAGTATCCTTCGGCTCCGAGAGTCCAGTACGGCTCGGAGGAGGAGTAGACAAATCCGGTTCCATGGTCTTCAGCATCGATGAGCTGGTTGGGGCCGACAACAATCTGGCAAGTCCTAATGCCTGTAAAAGCTTCTGCACTAGCCGATCCATGTCCAAATCTGAAAGGCTGACTGAGGACTTAGATGAATGCACCGAAGGTGCTGACTGGAGCAGAGGAGAAGAGGGAACTTCAGAGACCAGCACCAATACTGAGAGCTGGCTCCGAATCAAAGGTACACTCGGTTCTTTGGTCTGTGGAACCGATGACCCTCCCTCTGAAGTTTTCGCCTTTTTTGCCATTTTAGGATCTGTAGATTTTCAGGATTTGGAGGAAGTGCTAGTACCCTCATGGCTACTCAACACTTCAGAAAAGGAATGCTGTAGTAATCCCCTGTCTATAAGCTTCCTCCTTCTCTCCAAGAGGACTGTTTAAGAAAAGGAATGGCAAATGCTGCAAGTGTCTTGGAGGTGTTTAGCCCCCAGACAGTAGACACATTGAATGTGTCTGTCTGTGACGGACATTTTCTGCCCACAATCTGGGCATTTTTTTGAATCCCGATTTAGGATGAGAATTTTCCTTGTCATCCGACACAGTTAAGGAAAACCAAACCAGTAAACTGCAAAAGTACGAAAGTAAAGTCCTTACTAAACTTGTAAGACCCACAAAACAACTAAGACCAATCCGGGCACTATCTATAACAAATAAGTATAGATTACAAATAGAGGGCTAAAGAGGCCCACAGAGAAAAAACCCTGACTAATAGAAAGATTAATAAATCTAAATATCTAATTATCAAACACTAATAACACAACTATCTTATAAAAAACAAAAAAGAAAAGTTTTTTTATAAATGGTCTGAGCTAGTTGGATCACAGAGATCTTTCTTGCCGTGGCAAACTAGATCTGGGGTAATTCCAGAAGTGCACTGTGGGATAAGGGGGTTGGTCTCGAGCTATTGGCAAACCTTGAGCTTTGCGATTGGCTCTGAACCCATCAGTGAGAATAAACGGCGAGATTTAACAACTTCACATCACAACATATCATAATAAAGGACTCTACCAGTTAATCCTACAAGGTCCTTGATGGGTTTTGCAAGATATCTTTGGTACACACAACACTTCAGACTCACACACTAATTTTCTATGCTATAAAGATAGAAAAACATAGTTCTGTTTTTGTGACTTATTAGTACCCACCATATTCCAACACACAAAAATACACTTACCCCAGTGTCTGTGTCAGACTTTGATGAATTCAGGCTCTCTTGTGAAGGTGATGGTGAAACTCGACCTAAGAAAAATTACAATGTTAAGTCAGACATGATAAAGCTACACTGGTCAAAAACAGAAAAGAACTCTGCAGTATATATGACATGACATTTAAGTACTTAACTGCAAAGTGTCATATAAAACGTATCATAAATTAATCATATTATCATTACTTTTTTTCTTTACATCATGCAAAATTAATGTTTTGTTTATGGTTTAAATTATACTACAACACACTATATAAAGTATCTCTTGCCTCTCCTGCAAGTCTGTAACCTCTACCATATATTGCCATGCTGGTGAAAATACAATTGTGTACACTTACCATAAATGTAGCTGTTTGAGTGTATTCACTGTTGCAGTCATTACATTTGGGTAATCTGCTGGCAGGTTGCCCTCAGTCGGCCTGAATATCAAAGTCTTGGGTCCTGCATCAGTTGCTGTCTCCTCTTCCATGATGTCAGGTCGTCAGGGGTATAAAACATGCAGCAGACACCATTTTCTTCAGTTTTTCTTGCCCCAGATGTCAGGTGCCCCCCAAATGGGGAGCAAAAATATATGTATATATCTATATATAAATGCAATTGTAACAACATAAACTTTAACCTTCATCTAAAAGCAAATACACCACAAAGGCTGTAGAATATAGTGAGGGAAAGAGAAGTTCTAGAAAAAAGGGGGATGGTGGGTGGGTAACCCGGACTGCAACAGTGAATACACTCGAACATCTACATTTATGGTAAGTGTACACAACTGTACTATGTTCTTCGTGTTTCACTGTTGCAGTCATTACATTTGGGTAGAATCCCAAAGCTATGGATGGGAGGCTGGAACTAAATAGCATTAGGAGCAGCTACAAGGCCCTGCAAAACTGCAGTGGCAAAGCCTGCTCTGGACTTAGAGAAGAGGGGCAAATGATAATGCTTTGTAAAAGTATGAACAGAGCCCCAAGTAACAGCTTCTAGAATGTCTTTAGTTGGCACTCCTCTGAGAAAAGCTGCTGAGGTAGATGCAGCCTTGGTGGAATGTGACCAGATTCCCTTGGGCACCGGTTTACCATGATGCAAGTAGCAGAAACGAATGCAGTGGCTTATCCACTCTGAAATGGTCTGCTTTGAAATAGCCTTCCCCTCTGATCCTGCAGCAAATGCCACCAGTAGCTGCTCAAGACTTTCTTAGAGATTTGGTCCTGTTTAAGTAGAATCTTAGTTGTCTGTGTACGTCCAAGGAATGCAGAATCCGCTCCCCCTTGTTCTGCAGATTTGGGTAAAAAGTTGGCAGGTGAATAGTTTGGTTAAGAGCCACACTGGATGCCACCTTAGGCATAAAGGAAGGATTGGTCCTAAGGGACACCCTGTCTGGGTAAAATGTAATAAAAGGCTCCACAGCCATGAAGGCCTGTAGTCCTGAAACCCGTCTTACTGAAGTGATTGCCAAAAGGAAAGCTGTTTTCCAAGATAAAAACTTTATATCCGCAGTAGCTGCTGGTTCAAATGGAGGCAGGGTGAGCTTCTCCAACACAAAACTGAGGTCCCATGCAGGAGTTGGTGATCTTCTGGGAGGCCTTAAATTTTTGGCCCCTCTAAGATACTGTTTTAGCAGAGGATGAGAAAAGATGGGAGGCTCTGTGTTGTAATGAGCCCAGATGGCAGTAGCATGGATTTTTATTGATGAAAAAGATAGGCCCTTGTCAAGCATCTCAGTCAAGTATTGTAAAATCTAAGGAATATTTGGCTTTGCTGTGTCCGTTTCCTTGCGCTTGGTTCCAAGCACAGAATCTCTTCCATTTATCAGCATAAGATTTTCTAGTACTAGGCCTTCCAAAATGACATACATCACAGATTTACTGAGATGTGTTGTTTGAATAATTACATGATCAGCCACGCTGCCAGGTTCAGAGTTTGGAGCTGATTGTGCAGAATTTGATTGCTCTGCTGAGACAGCAGATGAGGTATTTGAGGCAGGTACCAAGGAGGGAGTTGAGACATATTCCTTAGAATTGGGTACCAGTGCTGGTGAGGCCAGTCCGGGGCAATTAGGATCATTTTTATTTTTTCCTGTCTGACTTTTAGTAAGACCTTGGGAAGAAGAGGCAGAGGAGGAAAGGCGTAGACTGATAGGTTTTTCCAACTGAAGGATAGGGCATCCACTTTCCATGCTTGTCTGTGATAAGTCCTTGTGCAGAATTTGTCCAGTTGATAATTTTGAGGAGAGGCAAATAGATCTATGTCCCGACTCCCCCATTTCTCTGTTATCATGCTGAAGACTTGTGGATCCAGTTTCCACTCGTGAGGGTCCATAAGATTTCTGCTTAGGTCATCTGCCAGAGTATTTTGCTTTCCTGGCAGGAATTGCGCTTGAAGATGTACTTGCTAAGTCAAGGCTGTGTCCCACAATTCCATGGCTAGTCTGCAAAGGGGGTAGGAATGTGTACCCCCCTGCTTGTTTATGTACCACATAACCGTGGTGTTGTCCATGTCTTTATCAGTAGTTGTCCTGGATGAAGTAAGTCCTTGAAGAATGTCAGGGCATTCTGAACAGCTAACATCTCTTTCTGGTTGATATGCAGATGCATTTGTTTTGGGCTCCATATGCCCTGAATGCATCTCCCTGACAGGTGGGCCTCCAAGCATAGTCTGATGCGTCTGTAGTCAGGGTTTGGGTGGCAGGGGGTAGAGTGAAAGACAGTCCCATGTTCTGGTGACATGCCTCTGCCCACCAAAGAAACTCCTGTTGTAGGTAGGGAATGAGAGGAATCATTGTTTCCAGACTGTGACAATGTTGACTCCATAAACTTTTTAGATACCACTGTAGTTTCCTCATATGCAGTCTTGCATATGGAATTAGTAGAATGCAGGATGCCATGAACCCCGAAGCCTGCAGAATTTGTCTTGCAGATAACTGGGTTTTTGTTGCCATCTGTTTGAAGTAAATAGACAGTTGCCTTTGCTTGTCTAGCGTAAGGTAAGCCATCTGGGAAGTTGCATTCAAGCTTGCACTCAGGAATGTAATCTTTTGAGAGGGTACCAGTTGTGATTTATTTTCGTTTATTGTGTACCTTGGGCATGTTAGAAGCCTTTTTACAAACGCCAGATGCTGAAGAAGAATGTTCTTGTTTTCTGCTTGAATGAGACAGTCATCCAAGTAAAGATAGATTTGTATGCCTCTTTGTCTGCAAAATGCAATTACTGGTGCCAGGCACTTTGTAAAGACCCTGGGCGCAGTAGATAAGCCAAAGGGCAGTGCAGAGAATTGGTAATGCATAAAACCAGCCTTGAAGGGGAGGTATCTGCTGCACGATTCCCTTATTGGGATATGCAGGTATGCCTCTTTTAAGTCTAGAGTCACTAACCAAACGTTCTTGCCCAGCATGGGCAGAAGCTGTTGCAAAGTCAGCATTATGAATTTTGGGATGTCAAAGAATGCGTTCAAAATCGATAAATTCAGTATTGGGCGCCAGGCATTATCTTTTCTAGGTACCAGGAAAAATCTTGAATAAAACCCTTGCCCTTTTTCCTGTTCTGGTACTGGTTGAATAGCCCCCATATCCATGAGGGACATAACTTGTTTCTGTGCCTCTGCCCATTGTTTTTTTGGCAGATCTGGCCGTTTGGAAATGGAATCTGTATCCCTGGGATACTATGTTTAATACCCACTTGTCCTGGGTCATTAACTGCCAAATTTGAGCATGAAGTGCTAATTTTCCCCCTAAGGGGGCTGCCAAAAGATAAGTGCTTGGTGACGGCAGAGAGAAGTCATTGAGACTGTTTACTGTAGGGCTGTGCTTTGTTTCCTCCAGATTTGAAGGTAGGGGCACCCCATTGCTTTGACCTGTAAGAACCCTGCGATTGCTATCTAGAGCCTTTTGAGTGCCTGGATTTGCCCTGTGAGGCTCTGTCGGACACAGGAAAGGACCAATTTTTTGTAGGCCAGTGTCTACTGAATCTGGGTGGCTGCACTTGTAAGAAATCTTTTACAGTTTGCATAGATTTAGCTTTGTCTTCCATTTTCTTTAAAACCTCTTCTTCCTTATTACCAAACAGAGCATCATGCTGTAAAGGTGCATCCAACAATTTAGCTTTACCATGATCAGGCAGATTTTGCTCCTTTAGCCAGGCATGCCTTCTAATCACAGATCCAGTAACTACGGCCCTGCAAGAGGCCTCCAAGGAATCAAAACCACATTGCAAAGTATGCTTTCCAACCTGTTCTGCTGCATGCAATAATTCCTGTAATTCTTTATTTTCCACACATTCAGAAAGCAACATAATTTTCTGTTTCAATAATCCCATAACATGCTGTTGATATTTAAGCATATGAAACTGGCAGTTTACGGTCCTAATTGCCAAGGTTGCAGACGTGTAAACCTTCTTTCCCCATCTATCCAACGCCCTGAAATCTCTTTCAGAGAGGGTAGGATTCTTAGATGTTGAGGCCTTTACACCTTTGGGACCCTGTGAGATAGTTTCAGGGTCAGCAGCAAGATTTTTGAATAAAACTTTGTGGGAGTCAGGAACCCTGTAATATCTGTCTGGCTTACTAGGAGCCGGAGGTAGGGAAGCAGGAGCCATGTTTGATTCCAAAAACACATCATCAACAATGTCTAATACAGGAGGTATAGCCAAAGACCTATGCGGAGGAAGGAGGAAATCCCCAAGTCTCTTTTTTGATTCCAAGAAAACCTGACTCTCCCAAATAAAATGTTCCCTTAAAGTATGCAAGGTTTCTACAAAAGAATAATCTTCAGGAGGAGATGCAGATGTGATGGATTCCTCTGCATCTGAATCCTCATAGGGTGGTATAGAAAATTCCTGATCAGAAGAGGAATCAGAAGAAATAGAAACCTGATCTGAAGATTCATAATCAGTGTCTTGCCTAGGCCTCTTATGGGGGGGGGGTTGGGAACCCTTGATCAAGGTAATGAAGTCTTCAGCCATTTTGATCATCTGTTTTTTAGGCATAGAGGCCTGAGCATGTGGCTCATGCGTCATTTTTTTTTAGCCTTAGAAGTTGCTTTTGTCTTTGTTTTTGAAGATGGCGTCGGTTTTATATAGAAATGTTGAGGACTGAAAACACCCTCAGAAGCCAGTGCCTGCTCAGCGGCTCTAGACCCATCCGAGGGAGAGACATCTGCGGGTACAATACTCTGAGAATCTCGTGGCATTCCGGACTCCACATGGGTCTCGGCAGAGGCCTGCGACTCTAAAGTAGCGGGAATCAGGGGCTGCGAAAGCGCCTCATTGAGTACCGGCGACTGGCTTAGGAGAAGCTTCGTCGTTGGTTTTGGACCTCAGCGGTCTGTCTCTGTCCTTTTGTTTGCGGTTTTTGTGAACTCCGGTAGTCAGATTGCTATCCAACATTTCAGGGTAATTAAATCTGTTTCCAAATATTTTGAAGCAAAGATATACCAACGCTTAATAGTGCATTGGTTAAATCTAGCA
Organism: Protopterus annectens; assembly: GCF_019279795.1. Taxonomy (NCBI): domain Eukaryota; kingdom Metazoa; phylum Chordata; order Ceratodontiformes; family Protopteridae; genus Protopterus; species Protopterus annectens. Next base: position 640,134,533 of record NC_056749.1, read on the forward strand.
TAAAACTGACAGCAAGGCACATTATGATTTCGGTCTAGGCAAGGAATACAGTACAAATGAAAATCCTTATGAGGTATTTGCATCCCACAAGTAATACAATTATTAACTTTTACTGACATCGGTAAGGAGCAAGAAAAAGTTTTGCCAACGGGCTACTTAAGGTTTAATTGAAGACTTTGGTTCTGAAACTTGAATGCGAAAATTTCAGGAGTCGGCCGACTGGCACTTGCAAACTGCTTCTGCTTCGGGCACCGCACGGCAAGAAAGACTGAAGAAAATGGAGTCGACTGCATGTTTTATACCCCTGTCCACCTGATGTCATGGAAGAGGAGACAGCAACCGACGCAGGACCCAAGACTTTGATATTCAGGGCAACCTGCCAGCAGTTTACCCAAATGTAATGACTGCAACAGTGAAACAAGAAGAACATCAATAAACATACAAAAACAAAAACAAAAAAAACACATCCTTTGACAATATAAATTTAAGGCCTATAATCTTCCCACCAGACTTAAAGTGCATGTTCATTGCTTAAAACAGAATACAGTGCCTGCATTCCATTTCTATGTTTTTTAAGTTCATCAGTGATAGTGCATTGCCATTCTCATCTTATTTTCTCATAAAAATTATTTTTATGGAAAAAATAAGACTTTAAATAAATTTGTCCTTTAGGTCTTTTGCCTGTACACTAATTACTGTTTGGCTATGAAAGGCATGGTGTTCTTCAGAGGGCAGAAGCACTTCTACCCTACATAAAAAAAATATATTGTTAATGGCTGTGGATTAAAGGGAACAATAAAAAAAAAACCAAACAGGTCATAGTCAAAAGTGATTCACTGGGCATGCAGTCCACGAAGTCATTAAAGATTCTAGCTCAAATTCCCACTTGCCTGAAAGCACGGTCTACTTAAGTGACCTGCACAAGGTCACATTATCAGTAAATGGTGGCTGGGGAAATCAAACACGTACCACAGGAAGTAGTCCGCTAACATCTCATAGCCTTAAGCCTCTGCAATAACTGCCAGACAATAAATGTTTTAACTAAACAAAAGAGGTGTACCAGGCATTCCACTGCAACATTTTCTTTTGCATTCTTCATAAGGCAACACATAGTCATAACTGTTCAATTTGTTTCCACTTTTAACAGTGTACATACAGTTTGTTTTACTGAATGGAAAAACCTATGTCTATTATTAATCATGTCTCTGATCTTTGATGACTGTATTTATTAATTCAGATATGCAGACAGGGTGGGGCGAAGGGGGGCACCCTCCTGGATGCAAGTTGTTACGGGACGAAGTTGGCAGATGCCAATCAGTCAGTTGTGCAGCACCATGAATGCTGACGAGCTTCAGCTATGGTAAGGGCTGTAACAAGAGGTTTGCTATAGTTTCAAAAACAAAAAAATCAAACAGCTTTTTTTTCTTTTTTGGACCTCAAATGCTTGAAGTACATTAGGCATCCAGAACCATGGCATCAAGCTGATAGGCATGATGATGTTAGTCCCAGAAGGTGTGAGATCTGGGTACAACAAGTATGCTAAATCAACAAGCTTTTTTTTTTTTTTTTTTAATTTTGTTAATAACAGTGTATTCATTTGTAAAAGTGGAATAATGTGAAGTGCTGAGTCTTTGCGGACATCAGATTTTGAAAACATTTTACAAGATAGCGCATATTTGAATTTGATCTGTAAAATGCAAAAAGCAAAAGATTTTTATGGTTTGCATTTTTTTCATGCCTTACCATTTCATCTCTACAAGCCAAAAAAATATAACATTTTGCCAGCTGTCTGCCTAAATGTAGGTGAACTGTAGCAATTTTCTGTGCAATAATGGAGAGAAAAGCTGGAGCAGACCAACCATAGGCTTTTTATCTGTCACTTTTGTTGCTTATTTGTGCTGCAGCCTTCCCCCGATATATACACACACACAGCTGCCTGAAACCTATAAAGCTTTGCACTGCACCACGGTCTCAGTAGTAGATTTGAAAACTTACCACCCGCACTCTCTTTGAATTACTACTTCCCAACTAACTTGAGCCATCCACCTAGAAGCTATTATTTAGGTCCACTTCTCCCAAAGTCTTCTTTTAAATTCCACCTAAACTTGCTCACAAAACAAGGAAGTACTCTCAACTCACAGACCTATTTCTCTTCTAATTTGTAATACATCTATAATACAAAACTTCATCCTGATACATTCTTCAGTTATTTCCTTTATCACTATGTGTAACTTTGAGTTGTGTACTTTACAAAAATCTAACATCCTTTTCTCTGCATACCTTCCAGAACTGTATTAAATACTCCAGTTTTAATTCTTACTGGTGCCCTACAAAAAAGGAAGGATGGCACTGGTACCTCTGGAATTCACTTCCTGATTTGTGCACCCCAATATTATAATCTTTTCAAAGGTTCACAGGAGATTACTACGCTAACGGCTCAAGAGCCCTTACAGGCCTATCCAGTCTTACCCAGATTTTACCCATTTTCTATCGTTAAGAGAAAGATAAGGGTCAGCAAGAGAGGTTTTGACAATTTTTATGGACTCGCACTGCCCATAAGAGACATAGGTGTCACCCCAGGAGTGAATCTGTAATTTCCCATCCATTGATCCAGACTGCACTTGAAGATGGTCAGGGAAGGGCTCTGTTTCATGTGAACAAGAAGCCTATTCCAGATGTGGGGCAATCTCTGGGACACATATCTCTCTCTCCAACATGATCCATTCAAGTCAAAGATCAGGTTAAGATTCTTAGAGAGGGTAACCCTCATGCACGTAGTTTTGGAAATATGCAGGCTTGTTCAAGAGACTGCCTTGTTGGTCAGACATACACAACTCCTCGGGAATCGGTAGGAAACTGAATACAGTGATAGGGCTCTTAATTAATCCTCATGACTGTTGGTTATACTCTGTATTTTTTGGTGAGAAGCCTCTGATGATGCTCCAATTGCTGCAGGTGCCTGGCAAGGTGCATTACAAAGGGTTGATTATACTCAATTACTTGTCTGAGGAAGGCCAAGTACAGTGGCAATATGACATCTTTAGATCTGGATGCCATGGCCTTACTTATAAACTGAGCCACACAGAAGGATTTCCTCACCACCGTGGACACATGGTGATCAAAGTTCATATTACACAGACCTCTCACCACTGGGTCCATGTTTTGGGGGAGGGGGTGTTTCCAATATTGTAATTTTCATGGGTATTTGATTTCCTAAAGGGTATTACTATGCATTTCTTTGCATTTAGTTTGAGGCCATGGCTTTGATTTCAATCATTAGTCTGTGTCAGTCCTTTCTGTAAGATACACTGTTTGGGGATTAGCTGATTTCTCCAAACTTGCAGTCATCAGTACATTTGGCCAGCCAAAGGCCATCTACATTTGCCTTGACATCTGAAAAGAATATCCCAAACAGGAGAGGGCCCAGCATTGAGCTTTGTGGTATTCCACTGGTGACTGGCCTCTTGTTGAATGAGGACCCCCCCCCCTCTAATAACACGTATCCTATCCTTGATCCATCTGTCTATTCATTTGATGATGTAGAGATTTATGCCCAGTTTTGTGAGTTTATCTATAATACCAGAGTAGGCTATTGTGTCAAATGCCTTGGCAAGATTAAAGTAGATGGCATGCTTTGTCTTACCCTCATCCATGGCCTTGGTTAACTTCACAAAGAAGTTCACCAGATTGAACAAAGAGGACCTGCCTGGATGAAACCGAACTGGGTTGAGTCTAGAGTCTGGAGATTTCATATGTTGTTTCTAATAAGTTCCTTGAATTATCCTTTCCATAGCCTTGCATATGAGGCTATGTCAGGCTTATGAGTTGGTAGTTTCCTGGGTCTGTTGATGGTCCTCTCTTGTGCAGAGTGAAGACTGTTGCTGTCCTCCACTCTACAGGGACAAAGCTTGTCTGGAGACTGATTAAACAAAGATCTGAGTGGGTCTGCTAGGTCATGTTTCACGCTATTAAAAAGGGACCTTGGGATACCAGCAGGACATATTCACTCCGTTTGTCTAGCTTTAAAGAGTGCAATGAGGACCTGTTCTGTTGTGATAATAGGACAAAGAAGTGGTAGGGGGTATTTCATGGGGAGTGACTGGAGGTGATAGGGGTGAAATCTGAGCTGTATTTAACAGCCAGAAGGTTTGCCATTTCTCCTGGCTGATTATAGGGAATGTCATCTACAGCTAACTCAGCACATTGCTGAGTGATTCCTTTACGATTTCAGACAAAACTATAAAATGCTTTGTGGTTATCCTTTGCTTAAGAGGCTATTTCGGTCTTGTATTTAGCTTCTGAAGACTTGACTAGTTCCCTGGTTTGCTTGTTGACAATAATGAGGATTTTTTCTCTGTTGTGCACTCTCCCAGAATTTCTTCCTTCTGTTGAATAATCTATTTATGCCAGAGATCCACCAGGGAGACTCATTTCTCTGACTACACCTGGGATTAGTTTGGTGAGGTACTGCCATTTCTATGCAATTGTTTAAGTGGTTGTACAAGGCATTCATTCAGACTACCGTTTTTGAGGTTGGGGGAGCTTTAAAATTACCTGTGCTTTCACTTAATAGAAGGTAATTTGCATTGGAAATATTCTTTATGATCCGATCTTACCAATGAGGACATTGTGCTGCGGGGGGGGGTAATGCTTCTCCATGTTTGTGATTACTATGTCAAGGATATTTGTGGCCCTAGTGACAGTGCATACCAGCTGTTCCAGAGCATCTGCACTGACAAAGTCCAAGAAACTCTCAGTCTGCATGTTAGTGGTCATGTGTGTTTCCCAGTTTATGGAGGGGTAGTTAAAATCGCCCATGAATAGTGTGTCAGGCTAAATGGTAAGTGATTCTAGTAACTTCAGGTATGAGAAGTGGTTTTCATACTTCATGGTTGGGGATCTGCAGCTAGTGATGATATGGTGGGAGACTTTGCCTGTGGTCAGTTGGACATGGAGTAGCTCAACCTAGTCTTCCTGCTTGAGCTATCTTGAGGTGTGATTGTTCTTTTTTATGTACATAGAAACATCTCCTCCTTTCTATTTTTCAATTTCAGAGGGTGGTCTGAATGTGTGATAGGCACTGTAGCCTTGCATTGCTGGTGTGCTTTTTACAGCCTTTAACCACGTCTCTGTAAAAGTACACAGCTGTCAGCATTCTCTAGGGTGAGGAGAGCTTTCAGGGAGTTCAGTTTCATTTTAAGACTCCTATCAATGAGTAGTAGTACTTTCAGCTTGGCATTAGAAGAATTTGTTATGTTGGTAGGACTATTCATTTGGCACTACCTAAAAAGGCACTTTGGGGTGACTAATACCTTGGCTAGTATTCCAAAGGCTAGCAGCAACAGATGCAGACCACCTCTGGCAAAGCAGCATGGTCTGTTGATCAAGTCATCCCAGGCTGATAAATACTGGATCTCCTTGGAATTACACCAGCAGCTAAGCCAATTATTGAAGTCAATCATTTTCTGTTTGTTTTATAGTAACCTTCTTGGCAAGGGCAGAATGCTGCTCAGTGCGAGACTCATACCCATCTGTGACACATTCAGAGGCTCATCATGTCTCTAATCACATAGCCCTGGGAGATGCGTCTCGGGTCATTCACACCCACATGGACCAGAAGTACTTGTAGTTTAGTGACCTGAATGCCTGTGTGATCTGAAGAATCTGTCTCTCTCACAGTGGAGTCTCTCATAACCAAGATGGTTGAATATGTGGTGTTTTGACATCTGGGGCTTGCTTGTGGAGATACTGTGATGTGTATTTTTGAGTGCAGTGGTTGGTGTTGACTTCATTTTGTTTGCATGAGATTTCTGAGGGCTGCGTATGTGAGGCCTCTGATGTTTTGCTAAGTTTCTTGCGAGTATCTCCGCATGTGTGCGTTTTATGTGCCAAGGTCTTATTTAGTGAAAGAAATGAAGTGTGTGTGTGCTGACAACCTATTTCTCATTTGATTTGTCAGTATGTCAGAGTTGTGATTCAATTTTCATAGTGTAACTACATGTCATACATACTGTGTTTGTTTCAGGATTAAGTGGTTGTCAGTATAAATGAAACAATTGCTACACTGCCTCAGGATGCTAAACTCCACCTGGCTGGCCACAGAGATACCAGGAAAGTGGTCCATGGTGTCAGGATCTTTATTAGGAGTTTAAGCAGTGAGAAGAGTGGGTAGATTTGACTCAACTGGGATGATGGCACATGGATGATGAATTGGTGCTATACTCAGTGGGAATTGCAGCTATCCAACAAGGTGATGCCACTCTGGGAGAAACTCAGATGCTTCTAGAGCAGCAGGGGGACTGGAGAAACTTGCTGAGGGAGTTATTCTAATGGGAATTTTTAGCTTGAAGGTATTTGCATCTATACAGGGCACTACAAACTGCCAGAACGCAGAGAGCAACTTAGCACAAATACTGGGTTTATATAAAATTAGAGAAACAAGTTTTACAACAGCAAGGACTACCAGAACGATCAGGAAAACACACAGTAATCTTTCAGGCAGCAACCTCCAACTCAGAAAGGTTTGCTACAGCCCATGTCTGCCACAAGCGTGCAGTCAGAAAAGTCTGTTCATGTCAAAATGCTGTTTTTACAGCTCAAGTGCAGGGAAACCACACCATCTAGATACTTCAGTCCTGTAAAACGAGCAGGCACAATGACTATTCAGATTTCAATTTCATAGAACAAAGGATGAGTATGTTTTGAGTCTGAAATTCTGAAGTCCTTTTGCTCTGTGTCACAGATGGTGCTACACAACCACAGTGTTAAATAAGTCTACCTTCTCCTCTATACACAGCAATATGCATTTTTTACTGAATCTCAAATGCCACCTATCTGCCCATAATACAAACTACAGGTATTTCTAGCTTTGATTCTGGAAGTAGGAGACTAAAATGTTCTCTTGCTAATGATTTACTCAACAAAAAGCGAGCAGATGCATCTCTGTCACATCCACACATTACCTCAGTACTTAAAGCATTATCATAACAGCAACCTAAAACAATCACATTTTGATCCCTTATGCATTATTACTCTCAATGAATTACTCCAGGTGGCATGATATCATAATTTGTTTTATCTTGAAAATAGCTTGATGAGGCCTACAATACTAATGAGACTTCGATTTTCATATATATTCTCAATCTTACAATGCTTTCTATGCCACCAGCACATGTTTACCCCTCCTTTTGTATTAGATTGTTGGATCCGTTCATTTGTAATGGGACTACTCCAAAATGCTACCCAAGAATTTTTGGAGAAAGTAAAAACAGCTCTTTTTGATTTATGTTCTTTAATATCTTCTAAACAGTTTCATGAGCCTTTTTTGTTTGTGCTGCACTGAGTGACTAAGTTAATTTGTTCTGTGACACATTAAATACTTGTTTGAGCTAAAGTGCAATCCTTCACTTTTGCAGACACTGTAATCCAGATGACCCATGATCATTAAAGCATTAGGCAATGGAGGAGCTTATCAGGGAGATTGGCAATGAGTGCCCAATTCTGGACTGTCCATCCAGGGGAGAGGCATGGCAGCTCAGTTATCAAAGGTAAGAATTCAGGCCCCTTAATTAGTGGCCTAGAGTGGGCACGTCACAGATGCATTCAACCATGAGTGGATATCCCAGAATAATGTCTTGTTTCGGCTTTATTGCTGCCCTCAGTGCTGGCGTAGAGCTCTGCCGGCTATGGTTTCTGGCCTTTATGTTGTACTTGTTAAGACACCCAACCCCCGATACTGGAGAGGGATGTTCACTTAGAATACAAATGGATACACTCAGTCCTTCCAAATGCAGACCCCTCTGCATCAAGCACAATTTCCCTCAAGAGCGCACAGGGAACACACTCATCCTAGGTCTGGGTTTCTCTCTCTGTCGCTCCCCAGGTCCCCAAGTAAGACTCCCCACTAGCACAGCTGCAGAGTTAAGTCCTCGGCCGAGTGTCCAAGCCAAGTCCTCCACCACTCTCTCTTTGAAACCAGTGTTCATGCCCCTGCTCCAAGAAGCTGACACACGCACGCACACACACACACACACACACACACACACACACACACACACACACACACACACACACACACACACACACACACACACACACACAGACACCTGGGAAAAGCTGGCACAGATTTACCTGCTGTGCCCCCTTCTGCCCAGACAATAAGGTAGTTATCCCTGCCACCAGACACTACAAGCCAGCTACCTAAGGCTCTTGCAAGGGTACCCAATTATACTGAGAGAAATTAATATTAATACAAATGGTAATGCTGACCAAACAGCCAGGCTTCAGGAGTGGTCACAGTGTCACCAATAGATACAATTACTCTCAAAGGTTAATATAGTTTCTAAAGGATCAGCCACAATGAAAAGAATAAATATATTTAATAATAACAGAACATGAAAATACTAAATATTTATTTACAATAAACACCAGAGTCTCAATCACAGGAAATATTATAATTAGCACAGCTTGACAGGTTCACACAGTTACAGAAAAACAATCTCACTATATTTTCCTGACTGATCTAAAGAATTATTATCCCCTGGTTACTTACTACAGCAAGGCAAGATGAAGTGGCTTAGAGATCCTTCTACGTCAGGTTCCAAGAACTGATTGCCATGAGACTTCTGTCTCACCTAATATTAAACCATTATCTCTGTATAGAATGACATCACATACATCTGGTTATCTGACTTCTGGTTCCCATGCAACCCTCATTGCTAGAAACTGCCAGGATTTAGTACCTGTGTCCATAATAAACACACAGAGCCTTGCTAAGATCTGCTACAGCTCCTAGAAGTCATAAAAACAATTAAACACCTCCAACTCTTCCTACAGGAGTTAAACCATACTTCTTACAGATGTTGTGTCTCTGGCTTCATTCAAAACTGTCAGATAACATATTTATGGCCTAGGCCCAGCAATTTAATTTTCTTACTATTTCTCAAAGTCAAGTGGATTAAGATTAACCGCTTCTCTTCCAGTATTCTCTGTTACAATATATACATTAAACAGATACAGTAATGCATGTACATTTCTTTTCGGCTTAGCAGGGCACATTGTTGATACATTTTTAACACAAGCAGCTCTGCAAATACATTTTTCAACTCAAGCATCTGTACAAATCAGTTTGATATACAAATGATATATAATTCTTTACAAAATTCCAGCTAGCCGTGCTGGTATATGTTACACATCCACTGTCCTACTTCTCCTGGCATAGCCGGCAATGCCTCACATTGTCTTCCAGTATTAGTTCTTTCCCCACATGTCACAAATAGGTCCGTCATGTCATGGAAGACCTGATGGCTGGCAGATAATGAGAGGAATAAAACAGAGAAAAAACACCTTCCTCCACTCACTCACTCAATCTATCAGCCAGTCATGTAAATAACTAACAGAGCTGGCAACTTCAAGAACTCTAAACATTTATGGTCCAGTTTGGAGGAAAGGCTTTATGGCCACAAATGTCTTGCAAAGTAGGCTTTTTTCTGGATTGAAACTAAAATTAAGGGCAATATTATGTATAAACACAAAGTACTAAGATGTTTCATGCAAACACATCACAGTATGCAGTGAAAAAGTCGACATGCACAGAAACACCCAGCAAGATGAAGAACAGCTCTTCAGCTTTAACTCCACATGACAATGTAAGTGTCATTCTATAAAGAGAAACAAATACTATGGAATGAAAAAAAAAAACAGTTGTTCCTGCAATAGTTTACAGCACAAGATTATTTTCAGACTCACTGAGACAATGGTGCAGTGAACAGTATTGTCATCTTGGAGCAAAACGCTCTCTGGTTTGTTTCTTAGATGGATTGTCTTTTTTTTGGACTCTGCATTGGAGAAAACCCATGCAAACACAAGGAGGCAAAAGTACAGTTGCGTACACTTACCATAAATGTAGATGTTCGAGTGTATTCACTGTTGCAGTCATCACTTGTGGGGTTATCCCTGCTGGGTAGCCCTCAGTCGGCCCGAATATCACAGTCAAGCTTTTCCCCTGTGCTGGCTGTTGTCGGCTGTGTATTGACGTTAGGTCGTCAGTGGTATAAAGGAGAGAAGTCGGTGCTATTACATCAGTTTTGCTTGCCCTAAGCTGTCAGAGCCCCTTGAAAGAAATGTTTTAAAGAGCCCCTGGTGGCCCAATGCCACAAGAATGACAGTTAATCTCCAAAAAAGGATAAGATTAAGGGGGAAGGTGGGAGGGAAAATAGGACTGCAACAGTGAATACACTCGCACATCTACATTTATGGTAAGTGTACACAAGTATACTATGTTCTTCGTGTTTCACTGCTGCAGTTATCACTTGTGGGAGGATTCCCAAAGCTGAGGAAAGGGAGGATGGAAGAATGAAACTCCTAGGATTGAGCTAGCATGCCTTCCAGGACTGCAGAGGCAAAGCCTGCCTGAGCCCTGGATAACAGAGGCAGGCCGTAGTGTTTGGTGAAGGTGTGGACTGAGGTCCAAGTGTCAGCTTCCAGCATGTCCCTGGTGGGTACTCCTCTAAAAGGCAGTGGAAGTAGAGGCTGCCCTAGTGGAATGTGATCTGATAGATTTACGAGGAGCTTTTCCATGAAAAGTGTAGCAGAATTGTATACAGTGAGATACCCATTTTGAAATGGTCTGTTTGGAGATAGGTTCCCCTCTTTCCCTGAGGCGAAGCCAACCAACAGTTGATCAGTCTTCCTAATGGACCTTGTTCTGTCCAGGTACTATCTTACCTGTATGTGCACATCCAGTGTGTGCAGAATTCTCTCCCCTTTATTCTGAGGGTTTGGAAAAAGGGTGGGGAGATGTATATCCTGGTTTAGGGTCACATCTGATACTACCTTTGGCATGCATTAGGGGATTAGTCCTAAGAGACACCCTGTCTGCATGGAAAATAATGAAGAGTTCAGTGTCATGAGTGCTTGAAGTTCAGACACCCTCCTAGCTGAAGTAATAGCCAAGAGGATGGCAGTTTTCCAGGAAAGGTGTTTTAGGTCTGCTGATGCAGCCGGTTCGAAGGGAGGCAATGTCTGTTTTTCTAAGTCATAGTTCAGGTCCCAGGCTAGAGTGGGTGCCTTTTTATGGGCCCTAATGGTAAGATACACCTCTGAGGAATTGCTAAATCAAAGGGTGAGAGAAGATGGGCTGTTCAGCATGAAACTGTGCTGAAATGGCTGAGGCGTGGATTTTAATGGAGGAAAAGGGGAGGCCCTTGTTAAGAAGCTCCGCTTGGAAGTCCAGAATAAGTGGGAGGGACATCTGGGAGCTGCTGTGATCTTTTGATAGGCACCTGGAGTTAAATCTTTCCCATTTCTCTGAGTAAGATTTCCTTGTGCTGGGCCTTCTGGCTTCCTTAATAATATCTAGGACCTGCTTGCTTAACTATGGGTTATCCCTGGTCCCTGGGGGATAAGCCATGCAGAAAGTTTGAGTGTGTGCAGGTTTGGATGCAGAATCTCCCCCTCTGGCTTTTGTCAAAAGGTCTGCAGTTAACGGCAGGGGCCTGCAAGGCTTCTTGGTCAGGTTGAGCGGCAAGGGGTACCAATATTGCCTGGGCCAGTCTGGTGCTATAAGGATGGCTTTTGGTCCTTCCTGCCTTATTTTGAGCAGTACCCTTGGGAGCAAGGGCAGGGGGGGACACACATAAATGAAGAGATTGGAGTCCTTGAATTGAAGAGAGCGCAGAACTGACAAAGGGGGATGTCGTAGTCTGGGCCTAGACATGTGGTATTTGTTTTCCACAGCGGAGACTATTATTGACTTTTTCAGACATCAGTTAGTGCAAGAAAAAGGTCCTCAACGGGGTACTTAGCTTTAGTCATTTTCAGAACTTCCACTCTGGCAACGAGTGACCGGCACACATGTAAACTGCTTTTGCTTCAGGCTCCACGGCAAGTAAGACTGAAGTAATGGCGCCAGCTGCTCTACTTTATACCACTGATGACCTAACGTCAGACCACAGGTGACAGCAGCCGACGCAGGGCAAAAGCTTGACTCTGGTATTCGGCCCGGCCAAAGGCTACCCAGCAGGGATAACCCCACAAGTGATGACTGCAACAGTGAAATACGAAGAACATCACTCAATTTTCATCCTATATTTGAAAGACATGTAGTAGGTGGACTTGTTAATTAAGTGTGCGTGTGTGTGTGTGTGTGTGTGTGTGTGTGTGTGTGTGTGTGTATATATATATATATATATATATATATATATATATATATATATATAAAAAGTGAGAGAAACAGAAGAAAGGTCTGGAATAAGGTTGTTACAGGAGTCTGCAACAACAGCACTGGAAATTGTCATAGTGTTCCACATCAAACAAAGCTGCCTATCAATTTATTAACACCCCCCCCCCCCAATCTGTCACTAACAGCAGTCTAACAGTTGTCAAAATCTTGCAAATTCAACTTTTTTATTTTTATAAGAATGTCAGCGTTTCAAGTATGACCAACAGAATGTTTCCTAACTCACAAAAGACAACTTATTTTGCACCGGTTAATCCCATACTGTACAAAGAACTTAAATTTGAATAATCTTTACAGTGTCAGTATACTGAATTTTTATAATCAAAATATTTGACATTAAAATATTGCCATTTTAAATACCTCTTATTATCCAAATTCACAACACTAAATAAAATGAATGAATTCACATTAATTTACCTTCTCTTTTTCTGCCTAATACTTTGCTCAACATTTTATTTGTATAACAGTTATTTGTACAAAAACATCTCATTTAATTCACTGTCACCATACAATACTCCATAACACATGGACCAAATCTAGATGTGGCTTCTAATACCCACCCACTGTACAAAGATACACACTATGTGCTGTCCAGACTTAATCATGGTGTTCACAGTGGTAGATAGTGAAAGGAGAAAGCAAACACACAGACCGGATAAGTTGGAAGTCATTGAGTGCTTTTCCATATATCACTGATGGAACTGTGTCCATTACAGCAATCACAGTGTTTCACAGTTTTTTTTTTTTTCTTTTTACTGCAGTTGTGAAAGCGCAGACTAGGTATTCATATGATCAGCGATATACAAGCTTGACTCTAAAAAAAACAATAAAAAAAAATGTCTTGCTGAGTTGAAGGTTTGACTGTCTGTCTTTATCCAGCTGAACCTTCATAGATTATTTACTCACTGAGATGCAAGTGAATTACATCATCTAAAATAAGTAAGTGGAAGTTATTTAAAAAAATGCTTCAAAAGGAAAGATACCAATTCCAGGGGGACTACAAACAGAACTCTAGACTCAATTTCAAAGAAATGTACATTTGCATTAGAATTGTAGGTAACTTTTCAATTCCATTTTGTTAAAAAGAATGCATTTTTTTTAATCAAGCTATGAAATGGCCTCATACTGGTAGCAATCTCTGCAAACTTATTTTGGTGCTAAATTCAGACTATAAAATCCATCTCGGATGCAACTAGTCTGCTCTATTCACATCTGTAAGATCTAACTTCAGGTGGCCAACTGTATCTGTTGCAGACACAATCTCAGATCGAAAAGATTTTCGTATTACTAAAAAAGCCTCCTGAGAAAACACCGCACTTCTAATATTCAGCTTAGATCTAGAGAAGACATCTAACAGAAAAGAATTTTTTTTCCTTAGAAAATAAAAGATATGTAAGCAGCGAACACACACACTGCTCTGCAAGGAGGACCTCTGCAATAAACAACTGCTGTTATTTCCTCTTCTGCTGTCTCCAGCTTGGCACAATTCTGAATTTTTTTCTGGTTGATGCAACTGGGTGGACAGACCATCCAGAAAGCAAGAAACCAATAGGGAGAAGTTCTATTTAATTATTTATTTTGGGCTACTGCAAGAAAAGACTGACACACAAAAAGGAGAATGTTATAGAAAAAGTCATACTGCTTCCTTGGTATGTAAAAAGGATAGACTTTACATCTGAATATAAGGAAATTACATGAACATTAAAACTGTAAATGACTAAAAAAATGTTCTCTATCAGATGCAATAAAATTTCTGCAGAAAATGTAAGAAAATAATGGTATGGTTGTCTAAAGGTGCAAAACGCTTTGTTTTTTATACAAAAATCAGTTTGCTTTGCACCCATATATTAAAAATCAGTTTTAAAATATTGCTTCCAAATTCTTTTTTTTTCCAAAATGTTTTATTCATTTTATAACGCAACAACTTAACAGTATAGTAACAAGAAAAAAAACTACATACAATGGCTATAACAACTAAAAAAGTAATATACATAGGAGAACACTTAATATTTCTCTAACAGATTACACAATTTTCTCCAAGCAATTAAATGATGGGTTGTGGTGTTAGTCCTTGCTTTTATAGTAGCAATCTCATTCTCACAAATGTACTTCACAAGATGAATCAACTCAACTTTAAAGACAGGCGTACATTGGGATTTTCAATTTTTAGTAACAATTTTCCTTGCTATAGAGAGGATAGACCATAGTAAAAATGTTTGGCTTTTAGGAATTACTTCAGGAACATTGAAAAAGATAAGGGAGTCAAAATGTAAAGTGTCATTTCACAGAGCTTTACAAAGATATTTAAAGTCTAACTAAAATGGTCAAATTATTTTGCAATTAACAACCATATGTATCCAGTCAGCATCGGGGTGCTCACATCTCCAGCATTTCATTTCATCTTTCTTGTACATTCATAGGTAGGTACTAGGCTATCAGCCCTGGGGGCCTATACAAGCCCAGCCAAAAAGGTACCCTGGCTTTTGCCACCCAAGAAAATGATTTATCTGTGCCACTGTCGATCAGAGCCACAGAGGTGATCCCCGGGGTGAATTTCCTATTTCCCATCCAATCATCAAGATTTTTCTTGAAGAGTGCTAATGAGGAGCTTTGTTTGATATAGACAGGTAGGCAGTTTATTCCAGAGTATGGGAAGTCTCTGGGACAGGAATCTATCCCTCCGGCATGTTCTGTTTATTGTGGTGACAAGGTTTAGGTCCCTAGAGCGTGTAGCTCAGAGGGATTAGGGTTTCTTTAAGTGGAGCATGTCCAACAGCTCTGGGTTTGACATAGCTTTGTATGTTAGGCAGAGATCACCTCTGAATAGGCGATATGCGACGGAGTAAAGCTGGAGTTTTTTGAGACGGTCTGCGTAGGGCATCTATTTGAGGCCGGTAATCCTCTTTGTGAGGCATTTCTGCGGCCTTTCCAGTTGTTGTATTTATCTTGTGAGGTACATACCAAAAGGGGTGCTGTACTCTATAATGGGTCTAATGAGTGATGAGTAGAGGGGAACAATGACCTCTCTTTTTCTGGATGAGAAACCTTTTGCGATGAGGTGTGCCACGTAGAAGGACTTCCTGACTACTGTGGCGATGTGATTATTAAAGGAGAGACTACTGTCCACCTGTGCCCCAAGATCTCTTATCATCACACTTTCGGTGTTAAGTGTACTACCGCCTATGCTGTAGTTCATGGGTACAGAGTTTTTACCAAAGGGGATGACAATGCACTTTTTGGCACTGAGCTTGTGGCCATGGCTTTGACACCAGGCATCTGTCTCAGTGAGGCCCTTTTGTAGGATGCCCAAATCGTTAGGAGTTTCGATTATGGCTCCTAGTTTGCAGTCATCTGCGAACTTCGTTAGCCAAAGACCTTCTGTGTTAGCCTGTACTTCAGAGAAGTAGATACCAAACGGGAGAGGACCCAGGACTGAACCCTGTGGTACTCCACTTGTCACTGGTCTGAAGAGTCGGATTTGGAGTCTGCTACTTTCACAGTGTGGGTTCCGTCAGTGAGCCAGTTGGCAATCCATCTTGTGACATAGGGATTTATACCTAGTTTAGTGAGTTTATCTATAATTCCAGAGTGGGGGGATGGTGTTGTAAGCCTTGGCAAGATCTAGATAGGCTGTGTGAACCACCTTACCCTTGTCTACAGCTTTGGTGACTGCTTCAAAGAAGTCTATCAGGTTTAGGAGACATGATCTGCCTTTTACAAACCCGAAGTGGGTGGGGTCCAGAGTTTGGAGATTACCAATGTCTTTGTTTATAAGTTCCATGATGATACGTTTCATGGCCTTGCAGACCAGGCTCATCAGGCTAATGGGGGCGGTAGTTCCCGGGGTCTGTGGTGGCTCCCCGCTTGTGGAGTGGGATAACCGTCGTCGTGCACCATTCAGCAGGCACAAAGCCTGAGGTGAGGCTGTGATTGAACATGGTACTTAGGTGGGGTGCCAGTTCATTCTGTAGTTCGTGTAGAAAGCAGCCTGGGATGTTGTCTGGTCCCATGGAAGCCGTGTTCTTGGCTTTGGAGAGTGTGGTTTTTACCTGTGCAACCATGATTACAGGAACTTTGCATTCTTCTGGTATAGAGATGGGCTCTTTAGGGGTTGAGAGGGGGGTAAAGTTAGCACGGTGAGAGGGGGGTAAAGTTAGCACTGAACCTATCTGTCAGGATGCTGGCAATATCAGTTGGGTCTGTATATTTAGTGACATTGTGCTGTAACTCAGAGCAGATATGAGTGTTGCCATTGAGATTCTTGACATAGCTATAGAATGCTTTGTGGCTGTCTTTCGAATCAGTGGCGATTTTGTATTCATAACCAGCTTTGGAGGAAGGGAAGTATCAAATACTTTCTCAGCATCCTACACTTGGCTTCTCTCTGTTTCCATGTTGTCCAATTAATGTTGTCAAATGTTTGCTTGCTCTCTGCAAAACCATACGGGTCCAAAGCTATCATCTTTGGCAACATCACAGACATTCTCTTAGCCAGTACAGACAAAAACTATCATGGTTCAAAATTTGAAACTAGTCTATATAAAGCTTGATCAGAAAGGTCTTTATCCTCATAGGGTAATACAGTCTAACCCCATTTTAGTGACCCCTGAACTACCTCTGATGCATGTCTGAAGTGGATGAGAATTTATTTAACATTTGTTTACCAGGAAAGTCCGACTGGGTCAGAGCCCATTTTCAAAGAAGGCTCAGGGAGAAATGCTCCCGATGCATGTCTTTAGAATGTGGGAGGAAACCACAGCACCCAGAGGAAACCCATATGAATGCAAGGAGAATATGCAGACTCCACACAGAAGGCACCCCAGCTGAGAATTGAACAGCAGAACCACTTGCTGTGAGGTGACGACACTAACTGCTGCACCACTGCTGAGGATTCCTTGGGCAGTATTATTCTGCTACCAAGGAGTGTTTTCTCCTATGGTCTAATCAAACCCACCCTTACCACATATGTACCATCTTAGTGGCCCCCTATGCTACTGGTACAGGCTAGATCATCTTTCCAGAGATGATTACAGTATGTGTTTATGTGATGCAAAATCAATGCAATCCACTTTCTGCAACTCAAACGTGTCACCTGCAGCCCCGAACTTGAACATACAAACTCTGCATGGTCATGTGACAGTGGAAAAAACTGGAAAGTGCATTATTGCTAAAAGTGGTTTTCAGTGATTTTACTTTGTAAAAATGACACTCCCTGAAAGAACCTTTGCAGAGAAGTCATTCTCAAAATAAATTGCAAATAAGGATGATCATACCCTGAAGGTACTCCAGCTGCTTATTGTTCAGTAAGAGAAATGTGCAGCACTTTTGGATGGCATCATAAAGAACTCTGAACAAATTTTACAGACAGCCCTAAGGGGCAACCCCTTTACTCAACACACATACACATAATGCAAGCAACACCGGTGTACAAATTCACTGTGATAGTAAGTAACCGACCTAGGTATATGCACCATACAAGCTGATCTTCACAAGGATCCTTTCTGCAATAGTTAACAGCCAAGAATTCTTCCTTGAGGACTACTCTTCCCCAGCAAGCTCCTTCACTTTCCAAATTCTGTGCTCACCAGAGTTTTTGCCTCCTACCTCTGCATAATATTACATTACTCTTTAGCTCTTGGAAAACATACCTGGTCTCATGCTTCCTAGTTCTGCCTCAATAGAACCTGAACACACAACCTACAACATATAAACAAAGGATATAAAATTATATATATTTCATACTTCCAACGCTAACAATCGGCAAGGTCAGTGAAAGGATCATTCAAAACCTGGAAGGATAAAATCCCCAGTGCAAAGCCCCTGTCAAAAATTAGCTGCTACTATTAAGTACTCACATATATCTTACATATTACTTTGAGGGACCCTTTGCCGTGTGTAGCATAGCAGCTGAGAGGAACCCCAAACAGTATGAAAAACATTTCCAGGGAAGCAGAAAGGCTCAAAAAGCAGTGACTAGTAAGCAAAAGCCTTAAACAATGAGGCACAGAATGAGGCCTGACTCCTAGAATACAGTATGAAATACCAACAAAGTAGTCAAACTACAAATTAGCAATGGCCATCAAGGGAACTTACCAAAGATTGTTCACCAAAAAAGAGCACAGAAAGGCAAATTAACTCATCACAGCCAAGTGCATCTCCAGGCATTTCTGTAGTTACCTCCTACTGTGCCTTTATGTGTCAAATATCACTTGTTCATATTTGCATTAATAATTCCAAAACCATGACACATACAAGGTATCAGCATATTTTATCTTGAATCATACATGATGGCAAACACAAGTTCACTGAATTTAAACTCTGTCAAGGAGTATTTGTTACACCTGCAAGGTGATAACTTCATATTTGTTTAAGGCTCAAGCCACATCCCCTAGGAGCTAAACGTACATAATCAAAAGAGCTGTACTGGAGGGAATGAGTTAACTTTTAACTCCAACTCGAAAACTACTTTGGACAGGAAAAAAACAGAAGGGCTAATTGTGAAGGACATCCAATCCTTTTGAAAGATTAAGTTCACTGCAAATACGGACCTCTTAATACAAGTCCCTATAGATAGATATAATGGCCACCAGGAAAACAGTTTGCCAACAGGTGCACTTCAGCTACGGCAAAGAGTCTAAGAAACATGGACAAGCCTGCCAGTCATGAAGTTTAATTCCCAAACAATGTACAAGTTCTTTAAAGAAAGATGGTAGATGCAAACTCTCACTTCTCTCTAAACAAATAAATAAATAAATAAATACACTTACTGACATGCCTTTCTAAGAGAGAGTTCTGTCATTTACAAAATAAGGATTTGCTAGGATGGGAAATGTACCGTAGAATTACAGATAAAAATCAAACAGGAATTTCAGGAAAGAACAGGCACAGTTTCTTTGCAAAGTGGAGCACAGGGCTGTTCCTAGAACTTCAAAGATCAAATGATCTATTAATGGAGATTTTAAATGAGATGAAGCTGACAACCAAAATGAGGCCATATGAAATCACATCCAGAACTCAACTATCTTTTTTGATGGTTCTCAATACTGAGGCAAACACAAAGAACTAGCACACTGTGTGTAGTTCTATGCAACATTTAAAGCTGCTTCTCAGCCTCCCATAAAGTTCCATTCTTGCAGGATGTAGCAGAGGATCCCAGAAAACATAGCAAAGCCCTTTACTTACTTGCTCTTTTTTGCTTATGACAAGAGCAACTTCCATTTTTGTGATTATCTAGAGAAGACAATGAAGTGGGGAGGGTCAGAGACAGCCCAACTCCAAGATGGTCAGTTCCAATTTTCTCTTCTGCAGGACTTCAACCAGGACCTTCCTACCTCCTCAAAGCATCAGAGCCTGAAATGTCATCTGGTGGATATACTTATCAGATGTTGCCCTTCCTTGCACCAACAGGAGACAAAATTATGACTGGCAAAGTGAAAGCTAACAGAGGAAGCCATTTTACTCACTGATCCAAAAAATAACAGAATTTTGCTAGCTTTACCAGAGCTTGGTCAACGATACAGGACTGAACTGAGACAAAACTGACAGTCTGGGGCTGTACAGCTCAGAGATGAAGAAAGAAGGAAAACCTTCTTGTACAAACTTTGTACAGCCAAAGACTTTCATCCAGCAACAACACAGCAACATGCTGTGGTACCTCCATGACATATGACAGTTCTAAAAACTGCTCAAGATGCTGCCTTTTGGCACCTGGAAAGAAATGCACCCTTATCTCACAGGAGTTTCTAGAAGGTATCTGCTTCTTCAGACTCAAAAGACAAGAATCTGCATGATTCCAGGGTAGAAAGATAGAACTTCACCTTTCTTTTCCAAATACAAGTTTCTTTCAGGGAGTGTGGGGGTGGGAAAGGAGAGTAACTAATACAAAGGGCCTCATCAGTCGTAATGCTTCTCCAAGAACAGACCATCCCCAGGAGAGCTGGAAGAAGGAAAAGGTGTTATTACTCATGCTTGTCTCAATATGGTTCCTCCCAACTCTCCTACACAAGATGACTTACAGGGGATAGCAATCATCTTTCCCATATCAGACCTAGTAGGGGTTAGTAAGTATTTATTCATTACCTCAGGCATAAGGCAAGGGACATGCACAATCCATGGATGTGTGTGTGTGGGGGGGTGCAAAATACACATATCACAAATGGCATCAGTATGCAAGATATTTTCAAAAGGTTTTCCAATGGTGTGAGATTTACTACCACAAATGTATGATTTCACATCCACTCTGTCAGATCCCATCAGATACAGAGCATTTGTAGGCTTGGTTTTGATACTGGTGACGTGGCACAATAATTCTTACAATTAATATACTCCCCTAAAAGAAAATTCCACTATGCACCAGCATGGACTTAAGAAAGCACGACTGTTAGCCTGGGCCAGGTTCTATAAACTTAGGCACACTCTTTTTCATGGTGACCCAACCTCCTTCCTACATTTCCAGGATTATAAGAAGTGAAACGCACAAAAAAAGAAGTTACTTACTTACCACAATGTTCCATCTGTGCTCCCATTTTCAATCTTCCTCAACTTGACTTGGCTGTTTTACTAGCTCGTGGACACAAACGAACTCTCGAGCTCCTTCCCTACCCATAATACACCACCCCCTGACATCCCACAGATCTTGTTTGCAGCTTGACATGAACCCTGTAAAAAAGTACCATAACTGGAGTTCAATACAAAGGACACAGGTGTCCTGAAGTAGCTCATACCTCCAGAAGTCAGTTAAGAAAAATGGAGGGGGATGGGTGGGTGAGGAGTTGAGGAAGAAGGAAAATGGACATCACAGCACAGACGGAACACTATGGTAAGTACATTACTTCTTCATCTGATGTTGCCCATTTTCATGCCTTCCTCAGCTACCATCTTAGGAAGGAAGGAAGCATTAGTATGTAATGTGACCCTATCCTTACGAAAAGTCAAATACAGGGGCATAGATGGTTCTGAAATTCTTCTAGCAGATGTAATTGCTAATAAAAAAGACAGTTTTCCAGGTCATAAATTTAAGATCACATTCATCTGCAGGTTCAAAGGGAGAGTCTAATAAGGCTCGCAGTACCAAATTTAAATCCCATGGATGCATGTGGTCTTTAAGGTGGGGTCTTAGTAGAAGAGTACTTTTGAAAAATGCTTTCCGCAGTTTAGAGAAAGCCAGGGAAGAATGTTGAAATCCCACATAAAAGTTAGATATTGCTATGAGTTGAACTAGAACCCTCATTAAACAAACGTGTTAAAGATTCTAGAACCGAATGAATTGGGAACTGAGAAGGGGTCCATCTGATTCTGTTCTGCCAATAAACAAAACCTTCTCCATTTATTCCTGTAGAGTTTCCTAGTGAAAGGTTTATGGGAAGATGAAATTATAGAGCAAACCGGGAAAGAAAGCATTGGTTGCCTGGCTATTAAAGGAATTAAAGGCTGTTACTTTGAGACTTGAGATATCCAAATGAGAAAGAAGATCTGGAATTGGATCCAGAATCCAAGGTGGGTACAGTAGATGAGGCCAAAGGAAGGGGAACCAAACCTGCTGAGATCAGTAAGGTGCAATGAGGATGACCTTGCTCGTCAACTGGGCTGCTTTCTGAAGGAATTTGGGAATTAAGGAAGTGGAGTATAAGGATACAGAAGACCGGAGGGCCAGCTGTGAAGCACAGCATCCCTCAGTGTTTCCCCTGGTGGAAGGATCAGGACAAAGAAGCTGCTACACTTGTTGCTTAGGGGAGATGTATAAAGATCACAGCAAGGCTGGCCTCACAACTGAAAATCATTTCCAACACTTTGCTGTTGAGAGACCATTTGTAAGGTAGTAAAATGGACGTGCTCAGTTTGTCTGCTATCCCACTGGACTTCCCTGTAATATGCATTGCTATTAGAAAGCAGTTGGAAGATATCATCCACTGCCACACTCTGAGAGCTTCTCAACACAGGGGATAAGATCTGGTTTCCCTGTGCTTATTGATGTACCAGACTACTGACGTTATCTGCCAGGACTGAAACTGTCCCAACAGGAAGAGAGTCATGGAATGCCAGCAACGCTAACAGCACCACTCTCACCTCCAGAACACTGATATGCAGTTTGGCCTCTACAGGGAACCAAGTGCCTTGGACCGTTTTCCCCTAGGAAATGCCCTCCCTACCAAAACTGGGAAGTGTCCGTAGTCACTATAGCCTTGGGCTGGAGGAGGATGAAAGGACAACCTTGTAACGGCTGTTCTAACTGTACTGTTTGCATACCTGGGTTATTCTCATCTTTGCAGATTATGGGCTGAGAAAGCACTGCCCATTGTGTTGCTAGCATCCACTGAAGAATTCTCACGTGGAATCTTGCTAAGGGGACTAAAATTATTGCCACTGATATTGACCCCGGGGCTCGTAGAATCAATCTGACTGAAAGTCTGGTAATGCAAATTATTCTCCTGACCTCTGTCCTTGTTGTTTGCACTCTCAATAGAGGAAGAGAAGCTACCAGAGACCCTGTGTTGAACACTGTCCCTATGAATTCTAATGCCTGAGTTGGTTGCAGATGAGACTTGTTGTAATTTATGGTTAAATCAAAGATGTGATCCCAAGCTTCTATCAGTAGATGTGTGGTTGGGGTGGCAATGAACCAGTTGTCTATATATGGAAACAAACAGAATCCTTGCAGTCTTAAGTGAGTTGCAACCACTGCCATGCACTTGGTGAACAACTTGGGGGCTGTGATGAGGCCAAAGGGTAGTGCTCTGAACTGATAGTGACTGGCTCCCAACCAGAAGCATAAGTACCTTCTGGATCATCTATTCATTTTTATGTGATAGTAAGCATCCTGAAGATCTATCGAGCTCATCCAGTCCTTGTCCAGAAATGGCAGAATGGACTTAACTGTGACCATCTAGAACTTTGTGTGTCGAACAGACTTCTTCAAAACTCTGAGATCCAAAATTAAGTAGTAAGTTTTGGATCCTATCAGGTCTGGTGGGACCTCTAGGATGACACTTTCTCTAGCACCTTTCGAATTTCCAGTGCTGCTGCTTTCCTCTGATTGGGCTTAACATCGGGAATTTTCCTGAGTAATGGAGGAGGTAGGGAAAAGGGAATTATATAACTTCTGGAAATAATTCTCTGCACCCAACTGTCTTTTGTAAATACTTAGCCAGGCTCTCTGGTGCAGAGATAAGTGACCCCTGACTGCCTCCAGAGGTAGGCAATCTGGCCTCCCTTCAGCAGCTCGGACAGGGCCTGTCAGAAAAGGAATCTCTAGACACCCCCCCCCCAGTTTTGCGGGCCTAGTCTGCCATGTAGGAGTCATCTTCTATTATGGCTCTCCCCTCTATCTTTGTGGGAACTCCATGTGTGTCCTGGCAAGTACCCGGAGACTTTCTGTGCAATATTTTTCGACCTCCCCTTTGATTCCTGAAAGAAGTCCTTTGAGAGGTCGGAAAACACATGCCCACTGCAGAGAGGATCTTTTCATCTTTCTCACACCTGGAGAGTGTGTCCTTTACTGTGGGGCCAAACAAAGAAGTGCCATCAAAGGGAGCACTGACGAACGATGAGTTGAAAGTCGCAGGAAGGCATGCCTCCTGATGGAAATCCCTGAACTCACAGCCCTTGAGGCACCTTCTACAACATGCGAGATAAGCCTCACGGATGAACTGGATATAACCTGTAGAGTAGCCAACTGAGAGACTAACAGACTAAGCCTCAGCAGTTCCAGTTCCAGAAAGAGATTTGGATAACTCTTGAATCAAATCTCTTTGAAGCCTAGTGAAATGTGCTAAATAGTTCCACAATCTAAGTGCAAATGTTGCTGAAGCATAGAGACTCTTCCCAAATCTGTCCATCACCCTTGACTCTCTATTAGGAGCATGGGCAGATGAACTCTTTTTAGTGAGTTCCTTTTTTGTAGCCACCACAACCATGGCATCTACTGGAAACCCTTTAATCCAATAATCCTGGCTTACTGGTGGAGTCAGAATTCTATCTGGTCTCTTAGGGACTGGCTCAATCATATCAGGTTCCTTCCACGACCACTTGGACATCAAATCAATAAGCTCATAGGCCGGCAGAGTAACAGAAGAGGTAGACGGACCAGTACCAAATGCTTCCAGAAATGCCGATTCCTCAGGAGAAGAATTTTGGGAAGACCAGCCACCCTTTTGCTTTAGGATCTCAAGAATGCCTCCAAATGAGACGTCATCAAGGTGGTGATTTCGGGGACCCTTACCCTTCATCGAAATCAGTATCCTTAATGAATGACTCCTAAGGAGAGTCCAAGTGCCTCCTTTTGCACTTTCTCTTCCTAATGACTTCCTCGATAGGGTGGTCCAGAGAAGCATCGGAAGAGATCAAAATACCCTGCTGGGTAGACTGGAAGCTTTGGGCTGGCTGTCCCTGTGGAGAAGAATGTTGAGGATCATGGTGCAAAGTCATCTGGGAAGTAGACGGTTGATTCAAGGGGAAAAGACCCCTCTGACCTGCCGGAGCAGAGAATACTCTCTTCACTACTTCAAAGGCAGACTGCTCCAGGAAGAAGGAAGCCAACAAAGTCAAAAAAATGCAAGCTTCTGGCCCATCACCTCCCTCCGCCCCAACAGCAATCCACCCGAGTTGGAAATTGGAGCTGAGCTGTCCAGTGCCAAAGCTGCAAAAGGAAGAGACGACTCCAAAAACCTCAACAGGGAAGCTTTGGCTCCAAGAGTCATCCAGCTCCGAGGATATCAAAACTAGTTCACTCACAGCAATAGTCAGATCTGAAGATGGTGCTCTTTTCTGATCCGAACCAGATGGACCCTGAAGGCTAGGATCCAAGGACTCAAACTACAGGCTGAATAACAGAAGTAGCTTTTATTGGGGGAGTGGAAGATGGATGGACTTCCTGACTATCTAAAATGTGATCTGATGGTTTGATTTATGTTATCATCTGCCTCAGATACACTTGAAAAACTTAAAATATGAAATATTAGTACTTCTATAATAGTATTAGTCTTTTTAATGATTGCCAAATACGATGTGTCATTAAGAAAATTAGCAAGATCCTGAGTTAGTATCACTGGTTGGATTGAATCATGTGATTAAATGACACTGTTTTTAAACTCTATTTTGTACACAATTTTTAACTCTGATGAAGTTCTACTTAGATAAAAAAATGAAAACGCTCAGTCAGTACAAACCTGTGTTGGAGACTGTTTCCTTAATGGCTTTTGTGGAATTATTTTGGCTTTTCAAAATTAGTCATATCATAATATGTGAATGCTCTAAAATCTCATTAAATTTCAGAGAGAGAATACTTTTCCCCTTACTGCTTTAGTAGGTTTCCCAATAATTACATGGTTGAATCAGAAAAGCGTCTATTGCTACTGTGTGCCCGGCCAGCCTATTCGACAGCTCCCACAACTCATACACTATTAACACAGCTGGGTGTGGCTAAGCATATCACCGATTCCTGCAGTTTGACGTAATGGGTAAAGTTACATGCAGGGAATCTGCAGCGTGACCCTTAACTTTTTTCCTATACCTTAAACAGGAACACAGAATCAACAAATCAAAACTGCTGTAATTAGATCAACATTAAATCAACAAATGCTTGCTCTTGCAGTTCTCAACTTTTTGCTGTAGCAGACTGAGAAATGCTGGTACAAATTAACATATCATTGGAACTAATACAAAGATCCACAATACACACCATGAAAAGATGTACTTCAGCTATAAAAGCTCTGATTATAGTCAGGGTTGCATAGTTAAGCATTTCAAATGTGCTGTTTCCCCACAGGTAAAACAACAATATGCAAAGAGTTTTAAAGTAATGTAGGAAGTACTGAACCGAGAAGCCATGATGAACAATTTAAAAATGTATGGGGGTGGCTTAATGGTTAAGGTGTTTGCCTTACAAACACAAGGTGCAGGGTTTGAGTCTTAAAATGGCTTGCAAAGGCAGTTAGCTTAGTACTAAACTATGAACCTATGAACTATAACTACAGTGCACTTTTACTGAACTGAGTGAAAGTTCAAGACCCCATTGTCATAGCAGGCAAAGCCCTTTCAACCTTTACACTAATTGGAGTGAATTGTTCTTCCTGGTTTTATATAACAAATTGCAGTTCCAGAGTCCAAAGTTCAGGTCCCGTCCCAAAATGCAGTGTAGATGTACAAAGCATGATCAACAAATGCCTTTTTTGTAGGTTTTATCAAAACACTTTCACTTCCCCCAAAGCCAGACATATTACTTAGGTCAAATGGTTCTTTAACTTTAAAAACATGACAACCAGTTTTCAATGTGGAGCTTTTCTCCTTAGATCTTGAATGTAAGGGTATCTTTGGCTTACTTAGTGGAGCTAACCTGTTATAAACGTTTAAATCATTTAATTAATATATAAACAAAAAATACAACAATCACTTTGAAAGTACCATTTCTCTCCTGTTTTATGTCACAGCATTACTTCGAGAAACATATTTATCAATTATTAGAAAAAAAAGTCTTGGCTATTACCTTCAGTATTGTATTTTATTCTCATGTTGTTGAAGTAGTCAAATGCATTCCTCAAAACCCATATCCTTACAACATTATCTTGCCCTCCTGTTGCAAGTAATCGCCCACAATGTGAAAACTTCATTGTCCATACAGCACCCTAGTTAAAAAAACAAAAGCAAGAAAAAGAAAAATCAGATTTGAACCAAGTAAAATTCTATTACAAAGTTTGCAAACATCATAATAAACAAACTGCCACCTCAGTAACATAGGAGCCTATTATGTAGGTTCATGGGTAAATACTACGTTATCAGTCTGCAGACTACTACAAGCCAAATAACCAGAGGTCAGAATCAAACCTTTTACATGTGAGGTAAAGACCTTAACCATTAAGCTGATCTCTCGTGTACTAAAAGGAGCAACATGGTTAAGACCAGTTAAAATGAAGTATGGGAAAATAAAGAATAAACTACCTTTGCTGGGAGCAAGTTATGATTTTAAAGTTTTCTACAAAATCCATCTCCTTGATAACAGTGCACTCCTCAGTTAGAAAACGTGTCCTAAATCACAAACCAGCCAAGGATGATTCAAACATGACTCATCTACAGAAAATAATGATCTTGGCTGAGTCAGAAAAAAATACCAAGTTAAATATGCAAGTTGGACTTCCAACATGGTTGCACACTGATCAACAGCTTGATTTCGGCTCTCTGTGTGAAAAATGAAACGGAGAGATAAAGGCCAGAAATTCTGCAAGTTTTAGTAAATTCGGTTACTGGCCAGTAAGTACACTGCCTGGATGTCAGCAAAGAAGAAATGTTTAGCATGAAAGAAAATCAACTAGAATAGGTGAAGAGAAAACACTGACTGGTAAGAATCAGGCAGCTGTAAAGCAAAAAACAGTGCAAGGCATGGCTTCCAGTAAGTGAACTGAGAGCTGATTAAAATAAATGAAACACTGAAGGAGTACATAAACTCAAACAAAAGACTGTTCACCATGGAAGAAGCATTAAACAGCTACTCAGATAAACTGATAAAACTGCATAAATCAAAATTAAAAAAAAAAGGCAACTTCAGTGGTATTCTACCTCAGGATTTGTTAATTGTAAGGGCACATCATGTGTGTGCTCCAAACCTGGCTGGGAGAAAGCAGCCCAGACCTGCATTAGTAAAGATGCAATCATACCAGCAGTTTTGATCCAGACAAAACTGTGGTAGAAGGGCAAAGTATTAAAAACTGGAAACAGTGCGTCTGTGGAAAATGATTATTCCCCTGAAAACCAGGCAGAAGAGAAGCAACATTATCCCAGCAATCAGGGAATGTCGAGAGCCAGGTGTTGCTTTCAAGCTGCTGCACTGTCTTCAGAATATTTGTTACAGGAGGCCACAGTCATTTTTTAATGCAGAATAAGCTAAGGAGGAAATCTAAAAGCTTGTACAACAAAAAGTGCCATTAAATAGAAGGGGACTCTGCTTCTCATTCTTCTGGTAATAAAGGGTATAGACGGACTCTGCCAAAGAAAGCTTTTCCAATGTTCTAAAGGAAAATGCTTGAGAGACAGAAAAGCACACAACCTGACTAGAAGAATCAATGGACTTGAACCAGAGTCTGAGGTTGGGTGATGGAGATGAAAAGGAAGAAGACCAGCAAGACTGAAATTAGTGACTAAATATAAGAGTAAAAAGCATCAGTCACATTAATGAAATGTGGCTTTACAAGAAAAAGTGGAAAGACTGGAATTCTGTTGACTTTGTTAAACACACAGGAAACTGAAATGCCATTAATGTTTGGAAAGACACTGAAGGGAATGAAAAAAGGAAGCGCAAGTGTAAATAAAATGAATTTTTGTCAACAGTATTTGTATTATACATTGCATGA
This sequence comes from Protopterus annectens, assembly GCF_019279795.1. NCBI lineage: Eukaryota > Metazoa > Chordata > Ceratodontiformes > Protopteridae > Protopterus > Protopterus annectens. The sequence goes on from NC_056749.1 coordinate 640,163,108, forward strand.
TATAAATTGCAAGTTTTACAGTAAACCATTTTGGAAGGAGGGAAGTTGAGGAAGAATGAAAATGGACAACACAGAAGGAGCGTTACGGTAAGTACATAACTTCTTTATCTGATGTTGTCATTTTCATTCACTCCTCAATGATTGGGACAGAGTCCCCAGCTACCTCAATACCAGGAGGACTATAAGGAAGGATGTTCCTGAGCACTGCTGAGCCGAAGGCTGCTCTTCCTCTAGAGACCAGACCTAATTTGTAATGAGCAATAAAGGTACGAGTGTTAGCTCAAGCTGCAACAGCACAAATATCGTCCATGAAGATCTGGATAGAAATACCGAAGAAGTTGCCACAGACCTTGAGAATGAGCTCTTAGAGGTTTTGGCAGAAATAAACCCAATTTTTGTAAACAAAGGAAATGCAATCCATTAACCATTTGGCTAAGGTCACTTTGGTAACTGGTTTGTCTGATTTTAAGTCCAAAAAACAGACAAATTGATCTGATTTCCTGAAAGCTTGTGCCCTACGAAGATAAAAACGTTAACTGTCTGTGGACATATAACAGGTGCAGCATGTACTCTCCTTTGAGAAATTTCAAAAAAGGACTGGGAGGTTGATAGTTTGATTGATATTGGATTCTGACACCACCTTAGGAAGGAAGGATTGCTTGATACGTAAGGATACCCTATCCTTATGAAAAATTAGATAAGGAGGCTTAGAAGGTAAGGCTTAAAGTTCCGAAACTCTTCTAGTAGAGGTAATTGCCACTAAAAAGACAGTTTAAAAATTTTGCTTCACATTTGGCCAATGGTTCAAAGGTGGATTAGGTCAAAGACTGTAACACTAAACTCAAATTTCTGGGGGAGTAGGATCTTTAAAAGGTCTGAGAAGAAAGTTTGGAAGAGGCTAAAGATGAACTATTGATTCCCAAGTGAAAATTAGAAATGGCAGCTAGTTGTACCTTAACAGTTGAGGAATTAGCTCCCTCTTTAAAATTTGTAGTGAAGAAAGTACAGTTTTGTACCTACCATAAATGTAGATGTCCGATAGGTATGCATCTGCAGTCCTAACATATGGGTTGTCCTGCCTCAGGCAGCCCTTCGGTCGGCCGGATTCCAAAGTCTGGGTCTGGCCTCGGCTGATGTCGCACTCCACCCGACGTCATAGCTGCTGTGGTATAAAGGCATCAGCCAACGCCATTTTCCTCAGTGTTTCTTGCCCCAGATGCCAGGTGCCCTCTAGGAAGGCTAAATTTGGATAAATGCAAATAATTCCAAACAGTAGAGAGCAAAAAAAAAAAAAAAAAATATATATATATATATATATATATATATATATATATATATATATACACATATATACAAAAACAAATACACCATAATAATTTCCCCCAGCTAGCTAAAAGAGGGGTAGGTACCCTAGGAATACCACAGAGGGGAAGGAGGGTGGGTAATCCTGACTGCAGATGCATACCTATCGGACATCTACATTTATGGTAGGTACAAAACTGTACTATGTCCTTCAAGGATGCATCTGCAGTCCTAACATATGGGTAGAATACCATAGCCAAACTGGGGGAGGAGGTACTAAGATAAAGATGGTGTAGTCAAGATCCCTTGCAACACAGCAGTTGCAAAACCTGCTCGGGATCTGGAGTATAAAGGAAGGTTATAATGCTTGGCAAATGTATGCACGGAGCTCCAAGTAGCAGCTTCTAAAATGTCTTTGGTAGCCACTCCTCATAGGAAAGCTGTAGTGGTGGCTGTAGCTCTTGTGGAATGAGGTCTGATATTTTCAGGAGTTGTCTTTCCATGAAAAGAGTAGAAAAATCATATGCAATTTCCTATCCATTTTGAGATCGTCTGTTTTGAAATTGCTTTTCCTTGCATTCCTGTTGCATATGCTACCAGAAGTTGGTCAGTTTTTCTGTTGGTCTTAGTTCTGTCCAGGTAGTAGCGTAATTGTCTGTGCACATCCAAGGTATGTAGCAGTCTTTCCCCCCTGTTCTGTGGGTTGGGGAAGAATGTAGGTAAATGAATCGCTTGGTTCAATGATACTCTGGAGACCACTTTTGGCATAAAGGTAGGGTTGGTTCTCAGAGACACTCTATCCTGATGAAAGATAAGGAAGGGCTGTACTGCCATTAATGCCTGTAATTCAGATACCCTTCTTGCTGAAGTGATTGCTAGCAGGAAAGCAGTTTTCCAAGACAAGAACTGTAAATCTGCTGTTGCTGCCAGTTCAAAAGGGGGAAGTGTTAGCTTTTCCAGCACAAAGTTGAGATCCCATGTAGGTAAAGGTGATTTCCTTGGAGGCTTTACGTTTTTGATTCCTGTCAAGAACTGTCTGAGTAGAGGATGAGAGAAGACAGGAGGATCCATGTTGTATTCTGCTGAGATTGCTGATGCATGAATCTTAATGGAGGAGTAGGACAGGCCATTGTGGAACAGTTCTGCTAAGTATTCCAGGATGTGTGCTATGTTTGCCAATGAGACATTTTCCCCCTTTGCTGCACTCCACATGAGGTATCTTTTCCATTTGGCTGAATAAGTTTTCCTTGTGGAGGGTCTGCGAGCCACCAGGATAATGTCCTTAACCCTCTGAGATAAATCTGGGTTATTTTGTCTTATGCAATATTCCAAGCAGCTAGCTGCAGTGTTTTCAAGTTTGGATGTAGGATCTTGTAGTTGTTCTGTGTTAGGAGTAAGGGACATAGAGGTAGAGGCCATGCGTGTGTCCGAGACATGCTTCTCAGTAGCGGGTACCAATGTTGCCTCGGCCAGTCTGGAGCTATCAGGATTACCCTTGGCTGATCCTCTTTGATCTTCAGTAGGACTTTGTACATCAAAGGAAGAGGTGGGAATGCATATGCCGTCAGGTTTTCCCAGCTGAAGGAAAGGGAGTCCACCCTCCAAGCAAGTGGATGGTATGCTCTTGTGCAGAATTTCTTCAATTGGTGGTTGTGTGCGGAGGCGAACAGGTCTATCTCTGGTAGTCCCCATTTCTTTGTTATGGTTTTGAAGATATCTGGATGCAGCATCCATTCGTGAGCATCCGTGGTAGTTCTGCTTAAGGTGTCTGCTAGTGAATTTTCTTTTCCTGGTACGAATCTGGCCTGAAGTTGGATGTTGAGATTCAGGGTCACATTCCACAAGTCCATTGCCATCCGGCATAGAGGATATGAGTGTGTACCTCCCTGTTTGTTGATGTACCACATGACTGTGGTACTGTCCGTCCTTATCAGCAAGTGACCTTGTTGAAGGAATGGTCAGAATGCCTGGATTGCATGTTTCACTGCCAGCATCTCCTTTAGATTTATGTGTAGATTCAGCTGGTCTTGGGTCCATAGGCCTTGTATGCACTTGTCCACCATGTGTGCCCCCCAGCCTAGGTCTGAGGCGTCCGTGGTGATGGTCTGGATGGGATGAGGTTTGTGGAAAGGCAGTCCTCTGTTCAACCGACAGGCCTGAGCCCACCACTGGAATTCTTGCTTCAGGCATGGAATTATTGGAATCTGGGCTTCTAGACTGTGCTTGTGTTGAGACCATACATTCCTTAGGTACCATTGCAACTTTCTCATATGCAGTCTGGCATGCGGAATCAATATTATGCATGATGCCATGTAACCCAGGGCTTGCAGGACTTTCCTTGCAGTAAGCTGAGTTTGTGTTGTTAATGTCATGAAATATACTGGTAGTTGCTTTTGTTTTTCTTCTGTGAGAAAAGCCATCTGAGTTGATGTATCCAGTTCTGCACCCAAGAATGTTATCCTTTGGGATGGTACTAGTCTTGATTTTTGCATGTTGACTGTGTATCCCAAGGCTTGCAACAATTGTATGACCTTTTCCAAATCTTTTGTTAATTTTGCCTTGTTGTCCGCTTGTATTAGGCAGTCGTCCAGGTATGGGTAAATTTGAATTCCCTGAAGCCTGCAATGAGCAATTACTGATGCCAGGCATTTCGTGAATACTCTGGGCGCAGTAGATAAGCCTAAGGGCAATGCTGAGAATTGATAATGCTCTGATCCTGCAAGAAATCTGAGGTGTCTTCTGCAATCTGGTCATATAGGGACGTGCAGGTATGCCTCCTTGAGATCTAGAGTCACCAGCCAAGACTCCTTGCCCAGCATGGGAAGAAGTTGCTGGAGGGTCAGCATTTTGAATTTTGGAACAATGAGGTATGTGTTCACAGCGGACAAGTCGAGAATAGGTCTCCATTGATTTTCTTTTCTTGGTACAAGGAAAAGTCTGGAGTAAAATCCTTGGCCTTGTTCCATAGGCAGTACCTTTTCTATAGCTCTCATCCTTAGTAAGTTGTTGATTTGTCATAGAGCGTCTGTTTTTTTGACTTGTGGTAGGTTTGGCATTCCTCTCTTTTTTGGTAGAGTGTGGAAGTGAAACCTGTAGCCTTTGTCTTTTGTTTGTAAAGTCCATTTGTCTCCTGTAATGTAATGCCAGTTGTGGGAGAATAAAGCTAGTTTTCCGCCCAAGGGTGCTTCCAGTTGTTCCCTGGTAGGCGGAATCAGAGCCAAGTCATTGTGTCTGTCCAGTGGAAGTGGTTGTAGTTGAATCTGTGGCAGTACTTCTCTGATTGGTAGGTTGCCACTGACGTCCCCTGTAGGCACCACTGGATTGACCTCTGCCTCTTGGGCGTCTATTTCTGCCTGTGTGTGCTCTAGAGGTGTCTGGAAAGGACCAATTCTTCGAAGGCCAATTTCTGCTAAACCTTGGAGGTTGGACCTGTAAGAAATCCTTGACTGTTTGGACAGATTTAGCTTTTTCCTCCACCTTCTTTAGAACCTCCTGTGCAGGGGAGCCAAACAAACTTTGTTTCTCCATAGGGGCATCTAGGAGTTTTGACTTAACATGGTCTGGTAAGGATTGTTCTTTTAACCAAGCATGCCTTCGAATCACTGTTCCAGTCATAGCTGATCTAAAGGAAGCCTCCAGTGCATCATAGCCACATCTAAAGGAATAGTATCCGACAAATCCTGGGTGCTTGCTTCTGTAGGAACAATTTCTGAAGCCGATTCAACCATGCTCTGTGAAGCCTCGGCTACCGGAGGCCTGTTTTCGGCCGAAGGAAGAACAGAGGACTCTGTTTCAGCCGAAACCGAGACACTCGCGGTTGGCCTAACCGTGGTTTCAGCCGAAACCGCGGACCGCGAGTGTCGGTCCTTTTCCTTGCGTTTTTTAACTAATTGTGCTGTCGGAGTCTCCAACGACATTTTGTAAGCAAAAGCGGGACCAAAAAACTCCTCTGCAAACTCCGACCGACGTCTAAGCGTCCGTCGGTTGAAAGAAGCACAGGCTAAACAAGCTGATACGTCGTGGTCCGGGCCTAAACAAGGAAGGCAGTAAGAGTGGAAATCCTTATGAGGTATTTGTTTCCCACAAGTTAAACAATTATCTACTTTGTCTGACATCGGCTGAGGCAAGAAAGAGTCCCCAACGGGGTACTTAGCTTTTTAGAAGTCTTCGGTAGTAGAAATCTCTGGATCTAACCGACCGGCACTTGTGAACAGCTTCTGCTTCCGGCACCGCGCGGCAAGAAAGACTGAGGAAAATGGCATTCGCTGATGCCTTTATACCACAGCAGCTATGACGTCGGGTGGAGTGCGACATCAGCCGAGGCCTGACCCAGACTTTGGAATCCGGCCGACCGAAGGGCTGCCTGCGGCAGGACAACCCATATGTTAGGACTGCAGATGCATCCTTGAAGGACATCTCCAGAACGTTTGGAATTAGTGTGTAATGCGGGTCAATATCTTTTTGCTGTGCCCAAAAAACAAACTTTTTCCATTTGCTTTTGTAAAGATTTCTTGTTGAAGCTTGTGAGATGATAAACAAAATGTGACAGACAGGAGAGGAGAACCTGGGATGTCTAGCTATTAGCAGAACTGGAGAAACCATGCGGTCAACTTTAGGCCTAAAATATACAGATGTAACAAATCTGTCGGGTGAGACAAAAGGTCCAAAGTTGGATGCAGAGTCCAGAGTTGGCAAAGGAGATGAGGCTAAAGAAAGGGAAACAAAATTTAACCAGGCCAATAAGGGTCAATGAGGATAACTGCACGCTTCAATCATGATGCTATTTGAAGAAATTTGAGGATTAGAAGTACTGGGGGAATGGCAGAGGAGACCGGGGGGGGGGTAATCATGGAGAAGAGAGTCTCTCTGTGAATTCCCCAGTGGGGTAATCAGGGCAAAAAACCTGCTGCACTTGTTGAGGGGAGGTGCTAAAAGATCAAAGCAATGTTGACCCTATCAACAGAAAATCTTTTCCCCCACTGTCATACTAGGAGACCACTCATGAGGCATTAGAATGGACCTGCTTAGCTTGTCTGCTATCACGGTGGATTTCCCCTGGATGCGTGTTATCAGAAATCAACTGGGTGAGATCGTCCACTACCACACTCTCAATGCTTCTAAATAAAAGAGGTAACATTTGGCTCCTCCCCGCTTGTAAACGTACCAGACCACGGATATGTTTTCCATCTGAATCGCAATGGTTCCAAAGGGGAGAGAGTCTTGGAAGGCCTGCAGCACTAGGAGGACACCTCTCATTTCTAGGGCATTTAATATGCGTATTGGCCTCTTAGTAGACCTTGTGCCTTGGACAGTCTTTCCCAAGTAGTGCCCCCCAACCCGATTTGGGAAGCATCCACGGTCACTATGGCCTTGGGCTGAGGAAGAGTGAAGGGACAATCTTAAAGAACCTGATCAAAGTAAATCCACCAAAGGAGGTAGTTTTTGCATGCCAGAGTTATCTTGATCTGGATGGATAAAGACCACTGAGCTGCTTGCGTCCAATCAAAGATTCTCATGTGATATCTTGTAATGGAACAAGAACTATGACAGCAGACACTGACCCCCAATGCTTGAAGGATACTGACCCCCAATGCTTGAAGGATCTTTCGAACTGAGAAAGAAGAATTTTGAATATTTTTTTTTTACTTGGAATCGTATCATTTGAATCCTTGGCAGAGGAAGAGAGGCTGTTAAGAAGATGTGTTGAACAAAGCCCCTATGAACTGTAATATATGAGTTGGTGTTAGTTGAGATTTGCTGTGATTGATGGTAATTCCTAGCTGACAGCATAGCTGGAGTAAATGATCTTGTGCTCTGGTCAATTGATGCCTCGTCAGAGCAGTTATGAGCCAGTCATCCAAATAAGGAAACACCCAGAATCCTTGCAGTCTCAAGTGAGCTGCTACCACTGCCATGCATATGATGAACACCCTGGAGGCTATGGTGAGACCAACGGGCACAGCTCTGAATTGGTAATGACTGGCTCCCAGCCGGCAGCACAAATATCGTCTGGATTGCCTGTTTATTTTGATATGATAGTACACATCCTGAAGATCTGTTAAGCACATCCAATCATTATGATGCAGAAACGGCAAAATGGACTGAACTGTAACTATTCAGAACTGTGTGTGCTGAACTGACCTGTTTAGATTGCTGAGATACAACAATGGTTGGTCTCCAGTCCCTGTTTTCTTTGGCACTAAAAAGATCTGGAGTAAGTTCCAAACTCTTTCTGGTCTTGGGGGACCTCTTGAATGACTTTTGTTAGAAGCTTTTTATTTCTAGTGCTGCTGCTTTCCTCTGACTGGGTGGAACATTGGGAATTTTTGTTTACTGTACTGGGAGGAGGACAGAAAAAGGTAATTACATAAACTCTGGAAACAATCCTCTGCACCCATGAATCTATTGCAATCTGTAGCCGGGCTGTCTGTTGCACGTTCAAATGACGCTTGACTGCCTCCAGAAGTGGGCAATTGGGCCTCCTCTGAGGAGCACTAGTAGGATCTGTCACAGACGGTATCTCTAGACCCTTGGATCTGTGGGCCACCTCTGCTGTGTGGATGCGTCTTCCATTAGAGTTCCCCCTCTGTTTCTAGGGGAGCTACATCCACATGGATTTTGGATGGGACCCTGGGCCTTTCTGAACCACATTTTTTAACCATCGCATTGATTCCTAGAAAAGGTCCTTTTAGGGATTAAAAAACATATGCCCACAGCAGACAGGGCTTTACCTTCCTGCTCAAACCAGTCTTTAAACTTGGGGTCCAATAGTGAACTTCCTTCAAAAGCAGCATTGATGAAGACAACTTGAAAGGATCCGTGAAATCACACAGGTGCATCCAGGCATATCTCCTAATGGAAATGCCTGAACCTACCACCCTTGAGGTACCCTCAGCTGCATGTGAAATGAGCCTCATGGATGAACTGCCAACTGTGAGGCAATAGCACTTTTTGCCTCAGAAGTAACGGTCCCTGAGAGGGATTTGGTCAGTTCTTTAATCAAATACCTCTGAAGTCTAGTAAAGTGTGCCAAACAGCTCAATGATCAAAGTGCGAAGGTCACCGAAGCATTAACATGCTTTCTAAATCTGCACATCACCCTAGACTCCCTGTTAGGACGATGAACAGAGGAACTTTGTTCCACAAATTCCTTCTTTGTGGCTGCAGCTATGACCACAGCATCCACAGGTAAACCCTTACTCCAAAACTTCCTATCCTTGGGCAGTGCCGGAATCCTGTCTGTTTTTTTCGGGATCACTCCAACAGAGTCAGGTTCCTTCCACCCCCACCAAGAGATCAAATCAATTTTGGGAAGGGCTGCCAGCAGACCAACCACCTCTTTGTTTTAGGATCTCTAGGATATCACCAAAGGAGACATCAACAGGTGATGATCTTGGGAACCCTTCCCCCTCATCTAAATTGGGTTCCTATTACATGAGTGAACACTAGAAATAGTGAACGCTCATTTGTCAAACCCAAATGCACGAAATTACAGAATATCGAAGGACCGGAGCTGGGCCGTTCTCCAGACTTTGCTGTTTTCTTCACTGGGGTGCGATCTTGGAGTTGGTATAATTATGTTGCCTGTACTTTTTTTTTTTGTTTTGGATCAATGAATTTTTTCCCTAGGAAAAAAATTGCTGATCTGTTCCTTGGGTTCGATAACAGATCGTTCACTATTTCTAGTGTTCGATCATATAATATGAACCCTCTAAATCAATATCTTCCATGACAGACTCCTGAGAGGAGTCTAATTGGCTCCTCTTGCACTTCCCCTTCCTAGGGACTTCTTTGGTAGGATGTTCTGGAGAAGTATTAGAATAAATTAATATACCCTGAGGGGTAATGCTGGAGACTTTGTCTGGCTGTCCTTGTGGAGTAGGATGTTGAAGGTCTTGACTGTCCTTGTGGAGTAGGATGTTGAGGGTCTTGACAAAGACAAGTGGGTTTGGGAAGTGGATACCGAGAAAAGTACAGTTGTGTACCTACCATAAATGTAGATGTTTGACTGTATTCACTGTTGCAGTCATTACACTTGGGTTATCCTGCTGGCAGGCTACCTGCAGTCGGCCTGAATTCCAAAGTCCTGGTCCGGCATCGGGTGCTGTCACCTCCTCCCTGACGTCAGTGCGCCAGGGGTATAAAAAGATGCAGCCGATGCCATTTTCTTCAGTTTTTCTTGCTCCAGATGTCAGGTGCCCCCAAAAAGGTGGGCTAAAAATTCTGCTTATATAAAAGCATGCACTAACATAAACATTATCTTCATCTACAAGCAAATACACCACATAGGTTGTATAGAATAGAGAAGTACAGATAAGTCCCAGCAATGAAAAAGGGGGATGGAGGGAGGGTAACCTAGACTGCAACAGTGAATACACTCTAACATCTACATTTATGGTAGGTACACAACTGTACTAGGTTTATCGTGTTTCACTGTTGCAGTCATTACACTTGGGTAGAATCCCAAAGCTGAGGTTGGGTGGCTGGGCCTAAATAGAATTAGGAGTGGCTATGAGGCCCTGCAGAACTACAGTGGCAAAGCCTGCTCTGGATTTAGAGTAAAGAGGTAAGTGGTAGTGCTTTGTAAAAGTGTGCACTAAAGTCCAAGTTGCAGCCTCCAAAATATCCTTGGTTGGTACTCCTCTGAGGAAGGCTGCTGAAGTGGCTGCTACTCTGGTAGAATGTGGCCTAATGCCCTTAGGCAGTGATTTGCCATGTTGTGAATAGCAGAAATGAATGCAGTGGCCTATTCATTTTGAAATAGTCTGCTTTGAAATAACCTTTCCTTGTGATCCTGCAGCATATGCCACTAAAAGTTGCTCAGTCTTTCTAAAAGCTTTAGTTTTGTACAAGTAGAAGCGTAGCTGTCTGTGTATGTCCAAAGAATGCAAAGTCTCTCCCCTTTATTCTGTGGGTTTGGATAAAAGGTAGGCAAATGAATAGTTTGGTTAAGAGCCACACTGGACACTACCTTAGGCATAAATGTTGGGTTTGTCCTCAGAGAAAACCTGTCCGGATGGAAAATAATAAAAGGTTCCACAGCCATTAATGTCTATAACTCCGAGACTCTTCTTGCTGAAGTTATTGCTAGGAGCAGAGCTGTTTTCCATAAGAACTTTATGTCGGCTGTATTGGCTGGCTCAAAAGGAGGCAGTGTGAGCTTTTCCAAGACAAAATTGAGGTCCCATGTAGGTACTGGTGCTCTCCTTAGAGGTCTTATGTTTTTGGCTCCTCTGAGGTACTGCCTCAGCAGTGGATGCGAAAAAATAGGTGGGTCCGTATTGTAATGAGCTGAAATGGCAGAGGCATGGATCTTAATTGATGAGAAGAATAGGCCTTTGTCCAGCATCTCAGTTAGGTATTGTAAAATCTGAGGAATATTTGGTACAAGAGTGTCAATTCCTTGTGCCTGGTTCCAAGCACAGAATCTCTTCCATTGTTCTGCATAAGATTTTCTGGTGCTGGGCCTCATGGCCTCCAAAATAACATCCATAAATGCTTTAGAGAGAGGTGTGTCCTGAGTGGTTATAATATCCGCCATGCAGCCAGATTTAGTGCTCTGAGATGGCTGTGCAGGATCTGACTGTTTTGTTGCGTCAGTAGATGAGGAATTGGAGGTAACGTCCAGGCTGGGCCTTGAGACAAATTCTTTAGGATTGGATACCAGTGCTGGCGTGGCCAGTCTGGGGCAATCAGTACCATTTTTGGCTTCTCTTGTCTGACCTTTAGGAGTACCTTGGGGAGGGGAGGGGAGGAGAGGCAGTGGAGGAAAGGCATAAACTGTAAGGGTTTTCCAGCTGAATGATAGAGCATCCACTTTCCATGCGTGTTTGTGATAAGTCCTTGTGCAGAATCTCTGTAGTTGGCAGTTGTGAGGGGAGGCAAATAGATCTATGTCTGGGCATCCCCATTTCCTTGTTATCATGCTGAAGACTTGTGGATCTAGTTTCCACTTGTGAAGGTCCATGAGGTTTCTGCTTAGTTCGTCTGCCAGAGTATTTGTTTTTCCTGGCAGGAATTGTGCTTGCAGGTGCACTTGATAAGTCAATGCTGTGTTCCACAAAGTCATGGCTTGTATGCAGAGGGGGTAGAAATGTGTGCCTCCTTGCTTGTTTATGTACCACGACTGTAATGTTGTCTGTTTTTATCAGCAGTTGTCCTGGATGGAGTAAACCCTTGAAGGCTGTCAGGGCATTATGTACAGCTAGCATCTCTTTTTGATTGATATGAAGATGCCTTTGGCTTGTGGGCCATGTGCCCTGAATACATTTTCCTGCCATGTGGGCCCCCCAGGCATAATCTGATGCATCTGTTGTTAGCGTCTGCCTGGCTGGGGGTAAGGTGAATGGCTGTCCCTTGTTGTGGTGACAGGCCTGTGCCCACCATTGAAACTCCTGTTGTAGGCAGGGAATGGGAGTAATTAATGTTTCCAGGCTGTGGCAATGTTAAGTCCAAACACTTTTTAGGTACCATTGTAGCTTCCTCATATGCAGTCTTGCATATGGAATTAGCAGAATGCAGGATGCCATGAAGACCAAAGCCTGCAGAATTTTTCTTGCAGATAACTGGGTCTTTGTTGCCATGCTTTTGAAGTATGAAGTCAGTTGTCTTTGTTTGTCTGGCGTGAGATAAGCCATCTGGGCAGTTGTATTTAAGCTTGCACCCAGGAATATTATCTCTTGAGAGGGTACTAGTTTTGATTTCTTTTCGTTTACTGTGTACCCTAGGTAAATTAGCAATCTTTTTACAAACGCCAGATGCTTTAGTAGAATGTCTTTGTTCTCTGCTTGAACAAGTCAGTCGTCTAAGTAGGGATATATTTGAATTCCTCTTTGTCTGCAAAATGCAATTACTGGTGCCAGGCATTTTATGAAGACCCTGGGTGCAGTAGATAAGCCAAAGGGCAGTGCAGAGAATTGGTAGTGCATTGAGCCAGCTATGAATCTGAGGTATCTTCTGCAAGATTGTCTGATTGGGACATGCAGGTATGCCTCTTTAAGATCCAACGTTACAAGCCAAGCCTTCTTGTCCAGCACGGGCAGAAGCTGCTGCAGAGTCAACATTTTGAATTTTGGAACGTCCAGAAAAGTGTTTAGAATAGACAGGCCCAGAATTGGTCTCCAGGCTTTGTCTTTTTTGGGTACTAAGAAAAGTCTTGAGTAAAATCCTTGTCCCTGCTCTTGCTGTGGTACTGGCTGAATAGCACTCATGTCCATGAGAGAAGAAACTTGTTTTTGTGCCTCTGCCCATTGATTGTGTGGCAGGTCTGGCATACCTTTTGCCTTTGGAAGGGTGTGAAAGTGGAACCTGTAGCTCTGAGAGACTACAAGACCCATTTGCCCTGGGTGATCATGTGCCAATTTTGTGAAAAAAGTGCTAGTTTTCCCCCCAAGGGTGCTGCCAAAAGATAAGTGCTTGACATTGGCAGAGGAAAGTCATTGGGACTGTTTCATATATGGCTGTGATTTGTCTTCTCCACTTTTGGAGGTAGCAGCACCCCATTGTTTGGGTCTGTATGAGCCTTGGGGTTGCTGTCTGCCTCTAGGGCATCTGTATCGGACTCTTTGTGGCCTGTCTGACACTGGAAAGAACCAATTCTTAGAAGGCCAGTTCCTGCTAAATCTGGGAGGTCGTACCTGTAAGAAATCCTTTACTGTCTGCATAGATTTTGCTTTATCCTCCATTTTCTTCAACACCTCTTCTGCCTTAACACCAAACAAAGGTATCATGCTGTAATGGAGCATCCAATAATTTTGCTTTAACATGATCAGGCAGATTCTGTTCCTTTAACCAAGCATGCCTTCTAATAACAGAACCTGTAACAGCGGCCCTACAAGAGGCCTCCAGTGAATCAAACCACATTGCAAAGTATGCTTTCCCACTTGTTCAGCTGCATGCAATAAATCCTGCATTTCCTTGTTTTCAGAACATTCAGAATTTGTCAACATTTTCTGTTTTAGCAATGACATTAAGTATTGCTGATATTTAAGCATATGAAACTGACCAGTTAAAGCCCTTACAGCCAAGGTAGCAGAAGTGTAAACCTTTTTCCCCCATCTGTCCAGTGACCTAGAATCCCTATCCGAGGGAAGAGGATTTTTAGCAACAGAGGCCTTGATCCCTTTGGGACCCTGAGATATTGTTTCTGGGTCAGCAGCAGGGTTTTTATAAAGAAATTTATGAGGGTCTGGAACCCTGCAGTATCTGCCTGGCTTACCAGGTGCAGGAGGCAAAAAGTCAGGAGACGGGCTGGACTCTGAGAATACATCATCTACAATGTCTAGAACACGTGGAATAGCAAGAGGTCTATGTTGGGGTAGTAGAAGAAAGTCTCTGAGCCTTTTCTTAGATTCTGAGTAATCTTGGCTCTCCCAGTGGAAATGCTCCCTCATGGTGTGCAGGGTTTCCCTAAAAGAATAATCCTCAGGAGGAGAAGCTGAAGGGATAAATTCTTCAGCATCAGAATCCTCATAGGGAGGCAAAGTGTATCCCTGATCTGAAGAGGAGTCAGAGGAAATGGAAACATGGTCAGAGGAGTCATATTATGTGTCCTGCCTAGGCCTCTTTTCAGGAGGGGGATTTGAACCCCTGATCAAAGTAATTAGGTCTTCAGCCATTCTAAACATCTGTTTCTTGGGCATGGAAGTCTGTCCAGGAGAATGCTGTACTTGTTTCTTTGTCTTTAAAGCTGTTTTAGTCTTTGCCTTGGAAGCTGAGGTTGGCTTAACATATAACTGTGTAGGTCTGAAAACACCCTCAGAAGCCGATGCCTTGTCAGCGGCTCCGGGCCCATCTGAGGGAATAGTTTCCAAGTGTCCAATACCTTGAGTATCCAGAGGCCTAGCTGTCTCCACGTGGGAGTCGGTAGCGGCCTGTGGCTCTGAGGTAGCGGGCATCAGGGGCTGCGAAAGCACCTCACTGAGAACCGGCAACTGGCCTAGCGGAGGCCTCATCGTCGGTTTTGGACCTCGGATGCCTGTCCTTTTTCTTGCGCTTTTTATAAACTCCAGTCGCCGGCTGTTTCAACGGCATTATATAATTAAACCTTCGGCCAAAGTAATGAAAAGCAAAATCGTACCGACACTTAATAGTGCGTTGGTTAAATCTAGCACAAAACCGACAGCTAGCAACGTCGTGGTCAGGGCCTAGGCAAGGAATACAGTAAGAATGAAAATCCTTATGAGGTATTTGCTTCCCACAAGAAATAAAATTGTTAAATTTTTCTGACATCGGTCTGGAGCAAGAAAAAAGTTTCCCCAATGGGGTACTTTGCTTTACTGAAGACTTCGGATCTGAAATTCATTTTCGAAAATCTCAGGAGTTGGCCGACCGGCACTTGCGAACTGCTTTTCCTTCAGGCACCGCGCAGCAAGAAAGACTGAAGAAAATGGTGTCGGCTGCATCTTTTATACCCCTGGCGCACTGACGTCAGGGAAGAGACGACAGCAACAGACGCCGGACCAAGACTTTGGAATTCAGGCTGACTGCGGGTAGCCTGCCAGCAAGATAAACCAAGTGTAATGACTGCAACAGTGAAACACTATGAACATCGTAGATGCATCCTTACTCTAGCAGCAGAGAAAACTCTCTCCACCACCTCAAGGGCAGAATGTCCCTGGAGGAAGAAGCCAATGGCTCCAAGAAGACATCCTTCCGAACCGTCGACTCTTTCAAACCTGAAGGCAAACTGCTTGAAGCAGGGGGTTGGAGATGAGTTGTCAAGGGCCGAGGCTCCAAGGAGCAGAGATGGATCCAACCATCTCAGAGTTGACTAACACCCCTGATCCAGCACCAAAGCTATGGGTTTGAGAATCATCTATCTCCAACACACTCACAGACGGTCCACTCAGAGACAGTACTAGAAGAGAAGATACAATGAACACTGAAAAGCTCTTGAGCTCCTCTCCTACCCATAACGCATTAGTCCCATACATTACCTCAGATCTCGTTTGCTAAGGACAGATTAGGAATTCTTGGTTCCAACTGCTCTGAAACCAAAGGTTGGATCGGACAAGGAGACACCATTACTGGAGTAGAACTTATGAAGGTCTCCTGATGTGATGGGGTAGGAGCCTGGAGAACCACCATTTGTATTTACATCGAGAGAAATGTCATCACCTATCCACATCTGCTTCAGTCACATTTCTGGACAAGCAAGAAGATGACACAACAGATGAGGTCCTGGAGTGGTGGCATCTCTCCAGGAACAGAAATGGGAGACAGGATGGAATGGGATCCAAATATGGCTGATAATGGGTCCAAGGAAGATATTTTGTGTCTGGGTGGACCAGATCCAATGATACAAACTTAGATATGGAAGCTGTCGGATAAGTGTGTCTTGCCTTTGGATCTAACGAACATGGATCCGATAATTTAGGTATTTTTTGAGGAGGTTCTGCACCTGAAGCTGAGCTCAGAGCAGAAGATCTGGAAGGTTCAGAAGGATGCTTCTTTCACTCTTTCTTGTCTGTTTTCTTAGGGGGTTGAAACCCAGGTACGGTCTGAGAAGAAGAAGAAGGGAGCAAACCATTCAAGATGAGCTTTTTTTTTCTATCCACCAAGGCTCAGGGATTAAAAGCCTTACAAATATCATAGAACATATTAAAATGATCCAGGCCTAAACAACAGACACACGAGTCATGTGCATCTGACAAAGGTATTTTGTGGCCACAGCCCTTGCATTTACAAAAAAAGATAAACTTCCAATAGAAAGGAAAAAACATTTTTTTTTTTTTTAAAATGGAAAACTATTAAGAGGAAGAAAGGTTACCAACGATGGTAACCAAGACTACCACAAAGGTAAAGGGAAAGGAAGCATGAAAAAATACCAACATTGGTAAGAAGGTTACCCTAAATAGTGTAGGAAGGGTAGAGGGCTTTTATAGAAAAAAAGATAAAGGAAAAATCTAACAGTCTACTTTTCTACTCACAAATACCACAAATGTTCGAAACCTAACTGCAACCATGTCCGTACGCAAAGGCAGCAAGCGAGATCTGAGGTGTGGTATGGGACTAATTCATTATGGGTAGGAGAGAAGCTCAAGAGCTTTTCAGTGTTCCACGAGCTGTAAAAAGCAGCCAAGTCAAACCAGAGGGTCATATCTAAACCCAATCACTGAGGAATGAATTAAAATGACATCAGATTAAAAGATAATGCAAAAACAGAGAAAGTGCAGTTGTGTACACTTACCATAAATGTAGATGTTCGAGTGTATTCACTGTTGCGGTCATCACATTTGGGTTATCTGCCTGCAGTTAGCCCTCAGTCAGCCTGAATACCAGAGTCTTTGGATTCCTGCGTCGGATGCTGTCGCATCTTCCATGACGTCAGTTCATCAGGGGTATAACACATGCAGCCAATGCCATTACATCAGTTTTTCTTGCCCCAGATGTCAGGAGTCCCCAAAATAGGAAGCAATTACATGGTGTGGAACACCCCCAGCAAAAACCAAATACCAATGTTATAAGACATGGCCAAACAAAAAGGATAGGTAGAAGTATAGAGAAGTCAGGGGGCTAGAGGGAGGGTAACCAGGACTGCAACAGTGAATACACACGACATTTATGATAAGTGTACACAACTGTACTATGTTCTTCGTGTTTCACCGTTGCAGTCATCACATTTGGTTGATTTCCAAGCTGAGGATGGGTGGAGGCAGTCAATAAGCATTAGGGCTGGCAAGCAGGCCCTGTAAGACTGCTGTGGCAAATCCAGCTCTGGATTTAGAAAAGATAGGTAAGTAGTAATGCTTGGTGAAAATGTGTACAGAGCCCCAGGTTGAAGCTTTCAGGATGTCCCTGGTAGGGATTCCCCTGAGAAATGCTGCAGAGGCTGATGTAGCCCTAGTCGAATGTGTTCTGATCCCCTGTGGGGTAGGTTTCCCATGGTGTTTGTAGCAGAAATGGATGCGTGTGCTATCCATTTAGAAATGGTTTGCTTTGAAATGGCCTTGCCCTCTGCCCCTGTAGCAAAGCTGACTAGCAGCTGGTCAGATTTTCAGAAAGGTTTAGTCCTGCCCAGATACAACCTAAGCTGCCTGTGCACATCCAGGGAGTGCAGGATCCTTTCCCCTTTATTCTGAGAATTAGGGAAAAAAGTTGGCAAATGAATGGATTGGTTTAAAGCCACACTAGATACCACATTGGGCATAAATGATGGGTTAGTCCTGAGGGAAACCCTGTCCACATGAAAGATAATGAAGGATTCCACAGCCATAAGGGCCTGCAATTCAGACACTCTTCTTGCTGAAGTGATGGCTAGAAGTAAAGCTGTTTTCCAGGAGAGGAATTTTAACTCTGCTGTAGCTGCAGGTTCAAAGGGTGGGAAGCGTGAGCTTTTCCAATACAAAGTTAAGGTCCGAGGCTGGAGTGGGAGCTCTCCTGGGGGGGGGATCTTAAATTTTTGGCTCCTCTCAGGAACTGTTTGATTACAGAATGAGAGAAGAGGGGTGGCTCAGTATTATAATGAGCTGAGATGGCAGAGGCATGAATCCTAATTGAAGAGAAGGATAGGCCTTTGTGGAACATTTCTGTGAAGTAAGCTAGTATATGAGGTAAGCTGGGCACAGTTGTGTCCATTCCTTGAGAATGGCTCCAAGAACAATATCCACTTTTCCGAACAGGATTTTCTAATACTAGGCCTCCTTGCCTCAAGGATGACATCCAGCACCTGTTTACTGAGGGTTGCTGGTGACAAATTCAGGGGATGAGCCAGATTGCCAAGTTCAGGGTCTGCAGCTGAGGATGCACAATCTGGCCCTCCTGCTGGGGCAGAAGGGAAGGGGTCTGAGGCAGGTGCCATGGTGGCACTACTGTCAGACTACGCAAAAGTGGGTACCAGTGCTGGCGTGGCCAGTCTGGTGCAATCAGGATTGTCCTTGGCATGTCCTGTTTGATCTTTAGTAGAACCTTCAAGAGGAGGGGCAAAGGGGGAAAGGCATAGGTTGAGAGGGTTTTCCCATGTAAAGGACAGGGCATCCACTTTCCATGCTTGGCTGTGAAGAGTTCTTGTGCAATATTTGCTCAATTGATAGTTCTGAGGGGAAGCAAAGAGGTCCACATCTGGTGCCCCCCACCTGTGGACCAGAAGCTTGAATATTTT
Source organism: Protopterus annectens (assembly GCF_019279795.1). Lineage (NCBI taxonomy): Eukaryota > Metazoa > Chordata > Ceratodontiformes > Protopteridae > Protopterus > Protopterus annectens. Next base: position 640,181,511 of record NC_056749.1, read on the forward strand.
GGGTTCCAGTTTCCACTCGTGTGGGTCCATTGGATTTCTGCTTAAATCGTCTGCCAGTGAATTTAGTTTGCCTGGCAGGAATTGAGAGTGCAGGTGCACTTGACTGTTCAAGGCTGTTATCCACAGAGCCATGGCTAATCTGCAGAGTGGGTAGGAATGGGTTCCCCCCTGCTTATGTACCACATAACTGTGGTGTTGTCTGTCTTTATCAATAGTTGTCCTGGAAGAACAAGACATTTGAAGGCTGTCAGAGCATTCTGTACAGCTAACATTTCTTTTTGATTGATATGCAGGTGCATTTGCTTTGGGCTCCATTTGCCTTGAATGCATTGTCCTGCCATGTGAGCCCTCATGCACAGTCTGATGTGTCTGTTGTTAGGGTTTGGGCGGCAAGGGGTTGAGTGAAAGGGAGTCCCTTGTTGTGGTAGCAGGCCTCTACCCACCAAAGGAACTCTGTCCTTAGGCAAGGAATGATAGGAATCATTGTTTCTAGGTCTTGAGAATGTTGACACCAGAGACTTTTCAAGTACTACTGAAGTTTCCTCATAGAATGCAAGAGGCCATGAACCCTAGGGCTTGCAGTATTTTTCTTGCAGACAGCTGGGTTTTGGTGGCCAGTAGACTGAAGTAGTTTGTCAAATACATTTCTTTTTCAGAAGTGAGGAATGCCATCTGGGAAGCTGTGTTCAAGCTTGCTCCCAGGAATACAATCTGTTGGCTGGGTACCATATGTGATTTCTTTTCATTGTGGTGTACCCCAGTGAACTTAGAAGTCTCTTTACAAATGTCAGGTGCTGTAGTTGCAATTCCTGACTGTCTGCCTGAATCAGGCAATCGTCCAAGTATGGGTAAATTTGAATTTTTCTCTGTCTGCAATATGCAGTGGCTGGAGCTCAGCATTTTGTGAATACCCTGGGCACAGTAGATAAGCCAAAGGGACATGCAGAGAACTGATAGTGCACAGCGCTTGCTCTGAAACGTAGATATTTCCTGCAAGATTCCCTTATGGGGATGTGCAGATAAGTTTCTTTCAAGTCTAGGGTGGCTAGCCAGGCATCCTTGGCTAGCATAGGAAGCAGCTGTTGGAGAGTAAGCATTTTGAATTTTGGAACCACCAGAAAGGTGTTGAGAATAGACAGATCCAGGATAGGGCACAAAGAGTTTTCTTTTCTGGGTACCAGAAACAGTCTGGAATAAAAAACCTTGTCCCCTTTGCTCTGCTGGGACAGGTTGAATAGCCTTGATATTGAGAAGAGAAAGTACTTGCTTTTGGGCCTCTGCCCACTGCTTTGGGGGAGGTCTGGCCATCCACTAAGGGTTGGCAGTGGGTGGAAGTAGAATCTGTATCCCTGGGATACAATGTTTAAGATCCATCTGTCCTGGGTAATGCACTCCCAGTTTTTTGCATGCAGGGCAAGTTTTCCTCCTAAAGGTGCAAGTACCTGGGCAAGGCTTGGAAGAGTTAAGGATAAGTCATTGTGAATTTTTACCATAGGATGGTGGCTTACTACTCCCTGTTTTAGAGGTGGGAGCACTCCATTGCTTAGATCTGTGCATACCCACAGACTGTAGTCTTGGTGGTCTGCTGCCCCTGGGTTTGGACTGAGAAGGTCGGGGAGACACTGGAAAGGACCAGTTTTTAGAAGGCCAATGCCTAGTGAATCTACGTGGCTGTACCTGTAGGAAAACTCTAACAGTTTGCATAGATTTAGCTTTTTCCTCCTCTTTCCGAGGATGATTTCTGCTTTATTGCCAAACAGACATTCTTGGTTTAATGGTGCATCTAGTAATTTTGCTTTGACATGGTCTGGCAAGATTTGTTCCTTACGCCAAGCATGCCTTCTGAGAACAAACCCAGTGACAGCAGCCCTGCAAGATGCTTCTAAGGCATCAAAACCAAACTGCAAAGTATGTTTTCCAACTTGGTTAGCAGAATGCATTAACTCTTGTAAATCTTTATGTTCTGCACAATCAGGGATCAAAATCATTTTCTGGTTAATTAGCTCCATAATATGTTGCTGATACTTTAACATATGAAACTGGCAATTTAAAGCCCTGATGGCAACAGTAGCACAGATGTATACATTCTTACCCCATCTGTCTAAAGCTCTAGAATCCCTGTCTGAAGGGGTAGGGTTTTTGGATGTTGGCTTAATGCCCTTAGGTCCCAGAGAAATGGTCTCTTGATCCGCAGTAGGATTTTTAAAGAGGAATTTGTGGGAGTCAGGTACTCTGTAGTACCTGTAAGGTTTCCTGGGAGCTGGAGGCAAAGTATCAGGGGTAAGGCTAGATTCCAAGAAGACATCACCTACAACTTCCAGAACAGGAGGAATAGTTAGAGGCCTGTGCTGAGGCAAGTTTAAAAATTCCCCGAGTCTCTTTTTGGACTGTAGGTTGTCCTGGCACTCCCAGCGGAAATGCTCTCTAAGGATATGCAGGGTTTCACCAAAGGAAAAATCTTCTGGTGTGGAAGCAGAGGGAATGGAATCCTCTGCATCAGAATCCTCATAGGTAGATAAGGATATGTCCTGGTAATCAGAAGGGTCACAGTCATCAAACTCATGATCCGAAGAATCAAAAGTAAAATCAGTTCTTGGTCTTTTTGAGGGGGAATGCTGGTCTTCAGCCATTCTAAGCATTTGTTTCTGTGGCATGTGGGCCTGAGAATGCGCTTTGGTCATCTGTTTCCAAGGCGTAGTGCGAACTCTGGGTCTGAGAAATTCGGTATTTTTGGTTTGAAATGAAGTCATCGGTTAAATATGGAAATCGGAAGGCCTGAATACACCCTCAGAAGCCGATGCCTGCACAGCAGCTCCGGACCCATCCAAGGTAGAGACATCCACAAGTTCCATAGTCGAAGAAGCATCTTGCGGCATACCAGACTCCGAATGGGTCTCAGTAGAGGCCTGCAAATCTGTAGAAGTGGGTATTAGGGGCTGTGAAAGCGCCTCACTGAGTACCAGTGGACTGGCGACTAGCTTAACAGAAGCGTCGTCGGCAGTTTTGGACCTATGCGGTCTGTCTCTGTCTTTATCCTTACCTTTTTTTCGGAAGATCAGTAGTCGGATGACTTATCAAAGCCATTTCTGAATACGGAGAATGAGAGCGAGAGAATTTAGCGACAAAAATAGCCAGATGACGAATAGTTTGGGCGTTGAACAAGGCACAAAACCGACAGAGAGGAAAGTCGTGGTCCTAAATAGGTGACGCAGTAAGAATGAAAATCTCTGAGTTATTTGCTTTCCACAGGCAAGACAATTTATTAACTTTTTCTGACATTGGTTAGAGCAACAAAAAAGGATCCCCAACGGGGTACATATCTTTTAGAAGACTTCAGGTCTGAAACTCGAAAAAAGGAAAATTTCAGGAGGCAGCCGACCGGCACTTGCGAACTGCTTCTGCTTCGGACACTGCACGGCAAGAAAAGCTGATGTAATGGCACCGGCTGCATGTTTCATACCCCTGACGACCTGACGTCATGGAAGTGACAGCATCCGACGCAGGAATCCCAAGACTCTGGTATTCAGGCCGACTGAGGGTTACCTGCAGGCAGATAACCCAAATGTGATGACTGCAACAGTGAAACACAAAGAACATCCTGGAAGCTCTCGTTTATGGATAAGGATATCAAGATACAAGCAGTGAAAATGTTTTTAGTTGGTTTAGTTTTACATACAGATCAGCCATACTTTTATTAAACAGAAGAGAAACTATAGACAGTAATTAATAAAGAGTTGAAGGATTTTATCTGGGACGGAAGAGGACAAGGGTAAAGTGGGATAAGCTGATCTTCCAATACAACATGGGGATTTATGACTACCTCATTTGAAGTGATATTTTTGAGCTAGTTAAGGCTTATTAATATAACACAAACAGAAAACTGTAATTCAAACTGGAAAGGGGTGATGATGAAGGAGAGGGAAATTCAAGAAATAAGGAGAGAGTGGGATTTTGGATGAAGATGCTTAAGGAGAGCACCCATAAAGACCATTATATTTTCAAAAAGTAGCAGAAAGTATTCTAAGAATTAAGTCAATGCAAAAATGGAGAAAGCAGATTCTACCAATAGGGATGAGTGTAATTAGGGGTTCATGGAATAGGCAAGAGGTGGCTGTAATTTACTGGAGAAAACTGGTAAAAGAACCAATATATTGACAACAAATAAGACAGACAGACAGGTAAAAGAGTGGGAGGAGGCAAAGAATACATTTGGACTGCAGTCTAGAGACTACTACCCTATCAGGGACTGATTTCAGAGTATAAGTACAGAGAAAGGGATTAGGAACCCTAAGTGAAAGATCTGCTCTGACAGAGTTTTTAGTTGAATCTAGAACTGAAGCTGCTATTAAAAAAAGGATAACTAGTAGGGCATATAAAATATTGCACAATAACAATAGGAATCAATCAGGGGATGTTAGAAAAGACTGAGAAGAGATAATAAAGAATTCACAAGGAAACAATGACAGGACATACGTGTTGCTCACAAATGTGCAACAAAGTTTAGAAGATTTAGGATTTTGGCTTAAGTGTTTGCACAGGTATTTTTGTACCCTAAGCAGACTCTAAATGCTAAAGCATGAGTGTCCAACCCATGGCCCGCAGGCGGCCCTCAGAGCTCTTCCATGCGACCCTTAAATTGAAATTTTACTTTTTTTCCGTGTGTTTTCACGTCCACGTCCTTCAGCTGTTGTGCGCATGCGCCACATTACTTTTTTCACGTTTTTTTTTCATGCCAGCATCTTTCAGCTGGTGTGCGCATGGGCCAAAGCACCGTTCTGTCGTTTTTTGAAGTTGTAGTCAAGTTAAACAGCTGAAGGAAGAGGATTGAGAAAGCGGCGAAGAAAGAATAGAGAGCGAGGGGGATTTATTACACTGACTACACATCTCCTGCAGTAACAGGTAAGCTAAGGTATTTACTAGTTAGTATACGTGCCGGCATATTGTAAAAGGGGGCCATCTGCAAATGGTCAATTTGATTGTGCCATTTTCCTTGTGTTGTGAATGGGCGCAATTACCTAACAAGGTAGGGAATATTCTCTATTAATTTGCAGTGTAGGCAAAACCCACTACCTGGACCAGAAGCAGAAGTGCACAGTGCTTTGGGAGTGTTTGGTCTACAGTAGCATTATAGCCCAGGGGTGCAGCATGCTGTAGTACTGTACTATGGTTGATTCCTTCACCCTCAGTCTTCAGTGCATAATGTTTTCTTCTTCAGCAAGACACTTACTTACCAGCTACACCAGTTATTCCGGGTTAACGCTAAAAACGGATAATGTGTGATACGCGGGCTTTTACCTGCTATTCAGATAGTATAAGTATAGTATGCATGTTCTAAGCATCTGCAGAACATACTTCTCAAGTGTACCTCAGTACGAGGAACGTTCCTCATTTTGAGTCTGAAAAAGTCCATCTTCCGCGATGTTTTCCCTTGAAAGAGTCTGTCACACATTCAGACTTGGGGAATGTTTTCACTGAATCATATTAAGTAATCAAAATAACTTTTTTACATGTACGAAGCAGCACATTTTAACCATCCAGCGAGCTTCCTAATTTAAGTTGTTACGAAGCTGTTATTAGGTTTTCCACATTATGCGAGACAGTGTTCCTCATTTTGGAAATGGAAAGTTGAGATGTGTGCTGCAGAATGATGACTCTATGTCAGTAATTACACAGAAAGGCAAACTTGAACCTCTTCTATCTGGGCTGATTTATTTAGCGGGGAGTTGAACTTTTATTGCAGTTCAGCATGAATGCATGGTGAAGTTTGTTTACTTGCACACAAAGTATCTGATGACTGATTAAGACTTGTTTTAAATGCACAGGAGACTTCATGCCTGTGTTTCTTTTAAGTCTGCAGTACTTAACCCACTTATGCCTCTCCAATCCTGCTGTTGGCTGATGGAACCTTGATAGCATAAACTTCCCATAATAAACTAAAGGTGTTGCCCTTTTTCATTATACGTAAGTGTATAGTTTTAGCAAGTGTTACTCTTGCATTTTTAAGTTTGTAATACTTTCTTTGTCCTTAACTAGTGTATGGGAGCATGAATGGATTTGTAATTTGAGGAGAATTCTGTTTCTTGTACCTTTCCCTTTTAAAAAATAAAGGTTTGCAAAAGAAATAATAAAAAAACAAAGAGTAGGGTAAGAAAATTATCTTATCAAGGGCACAGATTATGTACTTAATCATCAGAGGCTGTGACAGCAACATTTGTCAGTGCTAAATATATGCACCTGCAGATGGTTTCCCACTATGATTGTTTTGGCCCTTCGATGTCATGTATTGTAGGAAGGGCAGTTTGCCATATAGCACAGAAGGTTTACTTCAGGAGCAAGGAAAACATGAAGTTCTTTAAAATAAATTAGAGGCCTGCTGTAACTATTTTCTGAGGCATGTTTTGTAAAACGACAGCTCATACATTTTTTATAGTCTATCTATATATCTAGCTAAAGCCAGGTGAATTACAAGACATTGTAGTGAATGAGGTGCATGGAAGCTTTGAAGACGTTGAAATAGCCAGTAGATTTTGAAAGTATTTCTCTGCGGAAAGGAATTTTTGGACATGCACTTGTGAGTTGCCTGTAGGTATGCGAGTTCCTGAGTGTCAATGCATTTTGATTTAACTAACTTGGGACAGTTTACTTATTATATGCACTTTGTCCCCTCATAAGTTATCTGCTTTGTCGCCTTTTCAAAGCAGCCATCTGACTAGGTTTATTCCCATCCTCTCTGATATGAAAGATACACAAACAGATTGACAAAAGACTCACCATGGAGTACAACAGTGTAATTTGGGTTTTGAGAAGGTAACTGATATCTTCTGGGGTCTTTTTGTTATAAATGTGAGTGCTATTAAAGACTTTGGGCTTAGTTTTATTATGTATAGTTATAGTTATTTTAAAAAACTGTTGATTAGTCCGTATATACCTGGCTTTTTTTTTTTGCGTGAGAGCTTTTTTTTTTTTTTTTTGCCCTTCAGTTTACGCGATACCTTTTTTTTTTTGGTCCTCACTTGCTGTCTACAATGATATATTTTACATGCGGCCCCCAGACCATTTCTGTTGACTCAATGCGGCCCTTGCAACTGAAAAGGTTGGACACCCCTGCTCTAAAGAATTCTTCCTCAGGCAGACAGCAAATGTTGGAGGTGTGATGAGGAAGAAATAGGTAACTGGGAACATATGTTTTGGGAGTGAAATGAGTTGGCAGACTTAGTCTCTAAAGAGTACTCCATCAGAAATGTTGAGTGAGCAAATGGGTTTAACTAAGGAAATTATTATTTTTTTTTTTAGCTGAGATACCGGTACCTGAATTGACTAAACACTGTAAGGTCTTGTTAAATATACTTCTGGTGGCTGCCAAAAAATCCTAGTAACTAGAAAATGGAAATCAAAGTCTAAACCAACTATATTTGAACTAGTGAACACTGCAACAGGGATAAAAGAACTGGAAGCAGGATCTTTAAAAAAGGGTAGAGGCAACATACATAGAAAAAATAAAAAATTGTTGGAATAACACATGCAGAATAATGTTTTGGAGGAGGAGTAAGGTTTAAGGGAAGTCAGGAATTGAACAATTTATGTAATGCTAGATTGTTAATTGTATAAAAGCACATATGTGATGTATGTTTGTAACTGTGAACATGTTAACATGGCTTGTTTGCTTTTATATAAATGTATGTTTGCCTATGTCTTAACAGATAATTCAACAAAGGTGTTAAATACAAACGATAAATGTGCAAGTCAGGACTACAGCATTTTGAGATGCATAGCCCAGTAACAATGGAAGTGACCACTTCTGACGTATTCACAAACAAAAATGAATGCAACAATTAACTAATTCACGTCAAGAGCTGAAGGCGTGGCATCATGAACCTCTTCTGAACACAAAGTACATACAAATTGAACTATATTTAATTAAGTATGTTAAGAGAATGGTATACAAGATTTGTGAGCAGGAGTGGCCTTAAGTCAACTTCTGCCCTAGGCAAAAGGGCTCCATGACGCCCACAACCACACCACCCAGTGTCCCCCATCCTGGCCTACCAGCACCAAATAAATACTGGAAAAGCACCCCTGCTAGAGTGGTGCCTTAGGCAGCCGCCTAGTTGGCCTATGCCTAAGGCCGGCTATGTTTGAGTGTGTGTGAAGCAGTTCAATGGTTAGGAATTCTGCCTCCAATGACAGAGAGATTCAACTTTGACCTCTGGCTGTGGTTTGTGTGAAGCCTGCATGTTCCTTTTCTTCTGAATATTTAAGTTTGAGAGGTGGGTGCATTTACATTTGTCTTTGTTGCCTGGCCTATGGCTGAAAAGGGTCCATGACGGTCCAATTCACTTACACTGCAAACTAAAAATTAATTAACTTACTATAAAGATTATGCCCCTCTAGCAATCAGCATCTCCAACTGTCACACTAATTTAATTACAGTTTACAGATTTCTATTAAAAAATAGACTTGCATTTCAGACAGTGAAAAACATCCAAGCTACGCTATCTTGCATTTTAAAATAGCAATCTAGAACATAAACAGATTGAAATGTGGTCTCAGTGAACTAAAATTGGCACAGTCTATGCCCGCTTCTCTTCTAACTAGTTATAGCATATGTGTTTCAGCAACTGAGCAAAGAGATTGACTGTGATAAGCTAATTAAAAGATACAGCTTATTCACATTTTAGGTACTGCATTATTTTTTGAGCTTTTTTTCTTACACAGTGGAGTGTTCTTTATGTACTAGCACTTGGTTATGAAGACCAGTACAATTGAACTCACATTTACTTAAAAAAGCAGCATGTAAAGCTAACCAAAATTAGATAATATGAAATTAGCTACCAGTAAATGTAAATCTCACAAGCTAAACACCTTGCTGCAATATTGTCACTGAAAGGACAAAATACACCCTCATCAACCAAGCTGTGCTGGGGTACAGGAATAAAATCCTAAGTACAACCCATGCAACCTGAGTTCATTAAGCAGCTTAGGTGCCTGCTGGAGCTGGTATATAGGGAACATGATGTGATCTTGTGGGGAGTGCCACTCCAGGCCATCCAATGATGCAATCCCCTGGATGGGGCTGGTGACATAAGGATGATTCTGTGACAGGACGTGCACTCATTTGCAGGAAGACATTATGGCCCCTGTATTAATGAAGGTACCATAGCCTCCATCCAGGGCCTACACTATATTATACTATACATCCTCTTTGCTAGGATGCTGGTGAGGGTGCAAATGAACCACATGACCACCTGTATGAAGGTCCCCTCCAGTGAGCTTTCACCTCCATGTTTGGAATACCCAGTATGGCGAAAGAATGACCTCATATCCTATAAAAGGAAGCCTGATGATCAGAACGCAAATGATCAAAACTTATGTAGAAAAAAAGACAACTTGCAACGGCTTGCTTTCCATTAAAGAACATAATTACTGTATAAAAATATATTGGCTCTTTAGTGTTTAGACAGCACAAGGAACAAGAAACTAAGGGTAATGCTGCTAAACGCCAGAAGTCTTAACCTCAAGATGCATGCACTCGAAGCTCTCCTCAGTATGGAGAACATCGATATCTGTGCAGTGAAAGAAACCTGGTTCAAGGCTCCAGAGAGCACCCCAGCACTACCAGGTTATACCTCATATCATGCTTTTCGGCCCCAAAACCCGGACCGAACCACAAAAGGAGGGGGAGTTTCCATATTTATCAAGGATATCCGCACCTCCAGGTTAGTGGCATTGCACGAAGTATCGGAGACCATCCATGTGCAACTGACAGTGGGCAAGACTGCTTTTCAGTTTATAGCATCCTACAGACCACCCTCTCAAAGTCAGGAATCCCACTTGGCTTTCCTGAAAACATTGGAGAACATGAAGATCTCTCCGAACACCATTATATTTGGAGACTTCAACTACCCAAACATAGACTGGGAGCATTATTCAAGCCTCAGCACCTTAGCCCAAAGGTTCCTGGAATTTATAAACTCACATGCTATGGAACAACTAGTCACCACTCCCACAAGAGGGGAAAACATACTAGACCTGATCATTACCAACATGGGGACTCTATGCTCCATACCAGAAGTATATCCCTCATTGGTAAGATCAGACCATAAATTAATTTCACTGGATATCCACATCCCGACCCCACCCCCAGCCCAGAAAACCACAGAGAAAAACTTCTCAAAAGCGAACTTCACACTTCTCAAAACCGAAGTGGAATCCTTCAAGGCCCCAGGGCCAGTGGAAACTATGGCCCAAACTGCAGAATCCTATATAAACGCATTCTACGGACATCTCCAGGAATGCATGGATCATGCTATCCCAAACAAAATCATGACCCAATCATCCAAAGGCAGGCATCCAGTCTGGTGGACCCCAGCCATAAATAAACTGTACAACAGAAGGAGGAAGCTACTACATGATAGAGCAAAATCCCTAAAAGGGAAGGCATCTCTGATCAGTACTAGCAAAAAATTACGATCCCTCACAAAATCCTCCAAGGCCAGCTTCGAGAGAAAAATTGCACAGGACACTAAAGACAATCATAAGGCTTTTTTCAGTTATGTTAGGAACCTGGGATGCAACTCCCAGACTTGTTCTGAGTTGATTCTAAACGACAAAAAATACACTGAACCCACAGACATCGCCAATATCCTGGCAGACAGGTTCAGTGCAAACTTCTCCACCCCCCCCCCAAAAGAGCAAGTATCTATCCCGGCAGAGTGCAGCCTCCCAAACATCTCTGATGCTCAGGTGAAGGCCACCCTTCTCCAAAGCAAAAAACACTGCTTCCATGGGACCAGATGGCGTCACGGGTTGCGTCCTACATGAACTCCAAGAAGAACTAATCCCTCAAGTAAAACTGCTGTACAATCTCAGCCTCACTACAGGATATGTGCCCAAAGAATGGTGTACAGCAACAGTGGTCCCACTCCACAAAGGTGGCGCCTCTACGGACCCTGGAAACCATCGCCCCATAAGCCTGACTAGCCTTGTCTGCAAGGCTATGGACAGGATCATCATGGAACTCATAAAGACATTGGGGACCTACAGACACTAGATCCTACCCAATTTGGCTTCGTCAAGGGCAGATCCTGCCTTTTGAACCTGGTCGACTTCTTCGAAACAGTCACCAAGGCCAGAGATGAAGGGAAGGTAGTCCACACCACCTATCTGGACCTCGCAAAGGCATTTGACACAATACCCCACTCGAGCATTATAGATAAGCTATCCAGCCTAAATATAAACCCCTATGTCACAAGATGGGTCGCAAACTGGCTCAAAGACAGAACCGACAGAGTCAGAGTTGCTGGAGCCATGTCAAACTCGAAACCGGTCACAAGTGGCATCCCACAGGGTTCTGTCCTGGGACCTCTCTTGTTCGGTATTTACTTTTCTGAGGTACAGGCCAACGTGGGAGGACTATGGCTCACCAAGCTCGCAGATGAATGCAAACTGGGCGCCATAATCGACTCTCCAGCTGACACAAACATCCTTCAAAAATGTCTCGCAGAGACGGATAACTGGTGCCAGTGCCATGGTCTAAAGCTAAATGCCAAAAAGTGTATAGTCATACCCTTTGGCAATATCAATGTGCCCACAAATTACCACATAGGTGGTAACCCATTAAGTACAGAGAAAGTAATTAGGGATCTGGGGACCCAAGTTGACAGCAATCTCTCCTTTGACAACAACATTGCCAAAGTGGTTAGAAAGATCTTCTACATAGCCCACCTCATCATGAAAGGATTCACATCTAGATCAAGAGAGGTAATCGTGCCCCTTTATTCATCCCTCATCAGGCCCATCATAGAAAACAATGCCCCCTTTGGGATGTACCTTACCCGACACCTGCAGCAATTAGGAAGACCCCAAAAGTACCTCACCAGGAGGATCAAGGGACTCAAACAGATGCCATATGCTGCTCGGTTAAAAAAACTCTAGCTCTACTCAGTTGCATACCGCCTACTTCGAGGCGATGTATGCCTGACATATACAACCCAGAATTAATGGACATGCTCCACCTCAGTAAATCTAAATCCCTTAGAGCCACATGCTCAAGGGACTTGAACCTCAGCACCGAAATAAATAGAACATGCTGGAGGGACAGATTCATAACCCAGAGGCTCCCTTCACTCTGGAATAGAATTCCAATTCATGTTAGGCAGAGCACTTCACTGACTCTCTTCAAGAAGAATCTTGATGAGTGGATGGGGGATCGTAGGTTTGTCCCAGGGATTACTTCCGTGTCACTATTAGAAAGAGGCATAGTAAACTAAACTTTAAAAAGGGCACAGTATACTCAAATCAAGGGGTGGCGTAAGCCAAACACAATCGGGCTAGGCTTATAAATGCCCCAGGGCAGATAGCCTAGTATGAACCTATGAACCTATTACCTTCGTCATTTCCTTATGTTGGAAATCCCACTTTTACCTATACAACTCAGCTACATCACTGCATGGTGAGAAAATGTAAAGTTCTTGGCTCCTTTGTTGTATATCATCTCCCAGCCCCCCCTCTTCTGAGCTAAAAACTGACAGCTGGTATGCAATGTAAACTGTATGATACATATGATACATATCTTTTACAGAGATGACCCATAAAAACTATTTATGTTGTGTAAATATACACGTGTAAGCATTTCCAAAGCATCACCCCTTTTGAAATACACAAGAGAATACCTTCCATAATGATCCATTACAGCTGATACCCGCAAACAAAAACACAATTTTGGTTGCGTACTCATCAGGTAACTAAACACAAAAGTTGCACTATAAATCAAGTACAACCAACTAGAATAAAAGTCAGTAGTAACCATCAGTGCATCAAACTCAAAGATTGAAGGATACTGTGCCACAAGGCTTCCAGCTAGGTTTTTAAATATAAAGAAACATTTTTTGAGAGTTTCTGCCATAGGGTCAAATGAAACAAGTAGAAGCAAGCTGACATACAAGCACTACTGAAATGACTAACTTCCTCACCAGTGCCTCTTAAAAAGAATTTGTCTTTACTCAGCTTTGAACGCTCCAACTGACAACAATATGTAGGCACAAGCAAGAGGCAGTCTTAGCCTTTATAAAAGAAGCTTTACTTGGAAGATTATATTAATATGCATACCACTCCATAGACAAAATATCACTGTTTCACTGGCCATATGCATTTTATGGGGGGAAAAAAAGAAAACTTTTCAAATCCCGTGCTTATTTGTGCCTTCTGGACAGATGCAACTGTTAAGGGATTCATGTGATAGCAATGACACCATAAATATCAGAACCACTAAACTAAAAGCAGCAATACAGACCACAAACATCAGCAATTTTTTTTTAAGTTTTCTTTGTTGGGGAGGGGAATCCCTCTTGCACTCTCACACGACTTTCTTAAATGTATTAATTCCATTGTTGGATATTCAGACGAAAAAGTGCAAAAAAAAATTAAAATGCAAAATACTTTCCTACCAACAATGCTGCTACTAAACCGAAACCTGAAACATAGCTACAGCTAAACAAAATAATTAAAAAGTACAACTTGAAAAGTCCACCCAAAAATTAAACCCCAAAACACAACTTAGCACCACACAATTAAAAACATCAAAATTGATTAGCAGCCAAATCCTGTAAATACATCTAATATTTCAGATCATGGTTCTAACCTGGAAAACAAATAAAAAATATATAAACATAAAAAAGAAAAAAAAAATCATGAAAAATGGCATCAGATATAACTCCACTTTAGTTGTTTCTGTCAGATAACAGCAAAGTAAATTTTCCAAATGATAGCTTGCTGCGACATGCCTCAAACTATCAGTGTGCATCATGGGTAATGTATACATCTCCAATGATACCATGATCAAGGGAGGTTTGCAAATGTTTTTACACCACTGTTTCTATACTTTACCAAGGTTTCTCTGGTTAGGTCCTATATGCATCTGCCTAACATCTTTTTGCACTTTTGTTTGAAGCTTACTTAGTATTCTCCCCTGAGGTTAAGGATATTAGCTTTCTTGTTTTACAACCCATATATTTTGGAGCATATCTACACTATCCATTTATGCTGTATTCATAAGCCTTCACTGACTACTTCTAATGCTATGGGCCTGTATAAGTGACAAGCATAGAAGCCCTCCACTGATGAAGTGATTTCATTGGTCTTGAACAATGTCTCTGTGACAATGCAAACATCTACATTTTTCTAGGGTTAAGTAGTGTTTGTAGGGTGTAGAGTTTTTTTTGTTAAGGCCCCGTTGTACTGAGAAGTAATCATTTAACATTGTCCTGATTCTATTTAGGTATGTTGAAGTTTTAGAAGACTGACTTTACCTAAAAAAGGCACAATGTGGGTAGACACAGTTTTATCCAACATATGGAAGTTTGGGGGGGGGCAGGTCATCCCTAGCAGAGATGTTTGAGCTATGTTCGCGCATCAACAAAAAATTACAGCGAACAGCTAATAATCCAATGTTAAACAGCAATGATTTAATGTACATAAAAAGCTTAACAGTGAAAAATAATTGATTGAATGGTCATAGTTGACCAACATTGCGAACATAACCAAGGTGGGGAGGCTCCACCCACCACACCCCCAATGTGGGGGGTTGTGCTTCCCACAAACCCCAAATACATATACCAGCTCCAAGATCTCACCACAGTTGGGAATAGGGCAAATTTAAAAAAAAAAAAAGATTTCCTTCACTTATCTTATGCATCACGGTACTTTCTCGTTGTTGGCCAACTATGACCATTCAATGAATTCTTTTTTTGCTGTTAAGCGTGTTCGTCGAATGGCCATAGTTAAACTTTCGCTGTTTGACGGCTGATTATTAGCAGTTCACTGTAAATTTTTTCGATGTGCGAGCATAGACCCAAGAAGTTTTAATGGTCTACCACTATTCCTAGGCTGACAGATACTGCATCACCTTACAATGACAACAAGGCAACTGCTGAAGCCAATTATCTTATGATCATATTCTAGCATCATTCTTGGTGATGGGAGAATACCACACAAAGTTAGGTTCACAGTTGCCTCAGACATATATTCCTGAGAGCAACAGCATGTCTCTCTTCATACAGTTCATTGGTACACCTTAATTCATTTATATCAACATGTAAAATGACTGTGTCATATGTGTACCTGTGGTGCAGTGAATCCTAGCACCTGATAGGCAACTGACCACGACCCTTAATTTGCACAGCCTGGTGAGTAGTGCATCGGTGAGTCTCACTATGGAGTCACCTATGATAAGGACATTGATATGTTTGGTGGTTTTCCTTATGGGCTTTTGGACTGAGTCTATGTGAATCATATATATGTTTCATGGTTGGTACTGTCTGTGATACTTGTTTGTGAAGTTGCGGAGGGTACTTGTTTCTTGAATTACATTTAACAGGCCTCTGTGGTTTAGGCAAGCTACTTCCAAGAGCCTCAGCACATGTAGGTAATGTGTGTTTAGTCTGAGGTGCCTGAGATTGGTTTAATGTAGTGTTGCATGGTACTAACAACCTTTTTAGCTGTAGTAGCTTTGTGTAAGAGTTGTGCCTCTAATAAAATCACTTAACTACATCTCTCACAAATGGTGGAAGAGTTGATATAAAAACAACAAAAAAATAACCAAAACCTCCAAGCTTTAATGCTAAAAAAATACAGTAAGTGCTTTCATCTACATACAGACTTCTTCAGACTGTCAGTCTGAAGAAGTCTTTATGTAGACAAAAGTGCTTATAGTCTGAAGAAGTCTTTATGTAGACAAAACCACGTACTGTTTTTTTTTAGCAATAAAGCTTGGAAGTTTTGGTTATTTTTTTTTTTGTCATTTTTATTTCATGTTTTCCAGTTATGTTCAACTTGTCCGTTTTGAAGTGAAACAGTGGAAAATTGTTTAAGTAGTTAATGTCAGTGAGTGAACATGAGACAATTGCTACTTTGTTTCAGGATGCCCATTTCAATTAAGTTGGCTAGAAGCAGTTGAAAGGTGCAGATCCATGATTCCAGTTGCTTACTGCTGTGGGCCAGAGAAGGAGTAGTGTCTAAGAGATTAGAAGTTGCTTAACTGGAATGCTATCTATCTAAGAGGCACAACAGAAGTCTACACTCAAAGAGGAACAATACACCTCACATAACTATTACTATGTACACTAAGCATTTCTGGAATAGGTTACACAGAGAAAGTTACGGGTCTTAGAAAGATGACAAAACAAGCCTTGCATTAACAAGCATTTTCTGAACAATCCAAAGTCTGAAACTCACAAGCCTATCATTACTTACTGAGTGCATCCACAACAGTCTGCCAGAATGCCACACGTTTTACAAGAAACAGACCAAAATACTTCTCAACTTCTTTGCTCAAGAAATCGGGACAAAGCCAAAAACAAAAGGGGGCAAACTCTGGAGCACTTTTTAAATATTACTATAACTCAATTAAAAGTTAGTAGAACAAATTTTGCATCACTTTCTGAAAAGTAAGAACTATGAAATGGTAACATCTGGCATTACTTACCGACTGTAATCCTTAATGATTTACTAAAAAATCAAAAATTTTAAGAGGGGCAGGACAAACATACGAGGTAAAATCAAAAGCTTAAGGTTTATTGCAGCCTATATTAAAAATAAAATGAGTGTTCATATCTGTAAGGGTCATATTCCACATTGTGGAGTATGAGAGCTGCTTCTTGTGTGTTACTTTTTTGCAGTTGCAGCTTGTCACATAGGTTGGTACTGGGCTATTTGCCCGAAGGCATATATTAGCCCAGCCACGTTGTGCGGTATTCACCGCCCCTTTAGTAGTTCCCTAGACCCTCGTACTAGCAGCTAGAACCCTTGGTCCCTATCTAGCAATGCTGTTGGTGTGAACTTTGTTACCCATCCACTCATCAAGGTTCCTCTTGAAGAGTGATAGTGAGGGGCTCTGTCTTATGTAGATCGGGACCCTACTCCATAGTAAGGGAAGTCTCTGCGAAGGGAATCTATCCCTCCAGCATGTTCTATTCATTGTTGTGTTGAGGTTTATATCCCTAGAGCGTGTAGCTCGAGTAGATTTGATTTTGCTAAGATGGAGCATGTTCAACAATTCTGGGTTGGACATGGCTCTGTACGTTACGCAGAGATCGCCTCTGAGAAAGCAGTATGCAACAGAGAACAGTCTTAGCTTTTTCAATCGTGCTGCATAGGGCAACTGTTTGAGGCCAGTAATCCTCTTGGTTAGATACCTTTGTGGTTTCTCCAGCTGTTGGAGATGTCTAGCCAGGTGCATTCCAATTGGTGCATTGTACTCAATAATGGGCCTGTTGAGGGAAGAGTAGAGGGGCACCATTACATCCTTAGATCTTGATGCAAACCCTTTTGTGATCAGATGGGTCACATAGAAGGATTTTCTAACCGCTTTGGCAACATGGTTACCAAAGGAAAGCTGACTATCTACATGGGTCCCTAGATCCCTTATTTCTTTTTCAGATTTCAGGGGATTACCTCCTATGTTGTAGTTTGCGGGTACTGTTTTTTCCAAAAGGGATTACTACGCATTTTTTTGCATTTAGCTCGAGACCATGGCTTTGACACCATGCATCAGTCTCATTTAGGCCCTTCTGGAGGATCTCCATGTCAGCCGGAGACTCTATTATAGCACCCAGTTTGCAGTCGTCTGCAAACTTAGTCGGCCACAGCCCTTCCGTGCTTGCCTGTACTTCTGAGAAGTATATGCCAAACATTGATCTAACTTTAGTTTTTCTTCTTCTTTCTGATGTTCACTCAATCAAGAAACAGTACCCATTTGTACAAAAAACTCTCTTCTTTGAATTCCACTAACAAGCTAACAAAAAGTATTCTATTATTCCCCACCACTTGTATCCCAGCTCTTGGCTCAGAGTTGACCAATCAGGTCACAGCATTAGAGCCCTTATATAATTCCATGCAATCACAGGACCATTGGAAAGGAAAACGCAAATGAGGTGAAACTGGCTACTTTATGCAGATTTATATTAGCTATTTTATCACAAGCAAATCAAAAACAGTTTAATGCTTTCCACAGCCAGAAAGCATTTTCAGTACTGGTCACTCATTCCAATCACGAAAAAGGAGATCTGAAGACCAAAGCAAAGGCTTCAAATCAGAAAATAAAAGAATAAAATGGTAAAGTTGAGAAATCACTGGTCAACACTTTTAAAAATAAAAATACTTTTTCTTAACATTTGTTAAATGAGTAGTGCTCAGTTTAATAAAATAAAATATTTTGTTGGGTGGCAATGGCCTCCCCAAGAACTATGGGCTCTGGGAGGTCACTTGAATTGCCCCTATCCCAAGGTTTTCAATAAATAAAATATGAAATGAGTATGTAGGGGGACAGTACCACTGTGATAAATATTTTCCTGTTTTTTAGTTACAGGTTAAAGTTAAAATATTTTATTTCATTTTATGTTTATCATTTATTCATTTTTTAATTATTTTGGAGGGAGGGTCCATTGATTATATATTAACATTGCACACATTTTTATATATACATTTATGTAACAAGGGTATTGTTTGGACACGGTTACCTGCTGAAGTAGGACAATTGCCAAAACTAAGTAAGATTTATTAACTAGTTTGGGGTTTCTTGTGGTAAGTTATTGTATTTTGGGCATTGTCATTGAGTCCCCCAATCATTATTTTTTTCTTTCTTATTTAAAACAAAGAGCACAAGTATGTTGTTGATGAAAGGGCGGTGGTACTGAGCAACGCTTCTTTCTTTGTTTTTTTGTACCCTGTTTTTTTTTTTTGTTTTGACCTTGCATACATTAAACTATTTTTACTGGCTTTTTTGTGTGGATTAATGTGACCGCTCTTTAAGAGTGTTCATTTTGTAATGAAAGTAACAGAATACAGAAGTTAAAAAAAATCATGAATTTAAAACTACCCTGGTGTCAAGTGTTGTTTCACGCTACGTGTTTTGGTGATTTTCGTTCTTAGAACCTTAGCGACTTTAAATAGGTTCTTTTGTTACAAACTGTTAGTGTAGTTACCAGTTCATGCTGTAAGCTTATTACCAAATGCACGTTAAATTTAAACAGTTTATCAAATTAACAAGATACCATGAAAAGTAAAATTATTAGACCTTCTACAAAAAGACAGAGGGACTGCAGATTAATGATGGGAAGGAAAATATAGAGGCCATCTGGAATACTTTTCCAATAGCTTGTAATGTCTACATGGGGATAACACTGAACTATTAACAGCAAAAGTTATTCATGGAATTTGAAATGAAGATGTGTAAATACACAACATTTTAAGATAAATTACACATTAAGACATCTAGGAGTTGATTTATACTTAACTGTCTTGTTTAAACTGTTTATTGACATTATTAAAGTTGACTAACAGTCTACAGAAAAAGGGAGGGTCCACTTGTTAAAGAGAATGAATAGATATGAAAGCATCTTCTTCTTCTTTCGGCTTTTCCTGGTTAGGGGTCGGATCACCTGTCCGCTCATTATTGGCAGTGGAGGTTTTTTTTACGGTGTTGAGTTGCCAGCCAAGCACCCAACCTTCCATAGAAGGCACACACATGCACACACTCACACCTAGGGCAAATTTAGTGTGTCCAATCCACCTACTGCATGTCTTTGGGATGTGGGAGGAAACCGGAGCACCCATAGGAAACCCACACAACCACAGGGAGGACATGCAGACTCTGCACAGAAGGAACCTCAGCCGAGAATCAAACCGGAGAACTTCTTGCTGTGAGGTGGCAACGCTAACCGCTGCACCACCGTGGCCGCCCTGAATATATATGAGAGCATATGAAATATAAAATCAATGAAGATGCACCAAAGGTTACAGCTGGAATTGATGTACCCACTCATGACCTGGTTCAGACGATGTATTTAGAGTATGGGTTAAAAAGGCTAAGGATATGTGTTAAGAGACTAAACAAAAGAAAATACAAAAACTGAGAAATTGGATACTCTTGTTTGTGGATATGGAGAGTATGACACACACAGTGAAAATGCTTTTAGTCCCTTAAGCTTTACATACAGGTCAGGCATATTTTGAAGTGAAATAGGGCAAGAGTTAAAGGGAAAAGCCGATCCCTCCCAAAAGAAGAAGATGGTTTAGGATTAGGTCACTTGAAGGGATATTGTACAGCTACACAGTTAAGGCTCATGTATATAATACAAGCAGAAGGTTATAATTCAAAGTGGAAAAGGATGATGATGATGGGGGTAGTTTCAAGAAATAAAGAGATACCAGGACTTTGGAAACAGATAATGGAGTTGAATAATAACCAACATACAGAATATTATATTCATAAAGTTTTAGAAAGTATTCTAAGAACTACACTAAGACATAAATTGGGAAAGGAGAACTGCAAGTTGGGGTACAGCAAATAGGCAAGAGCGGGTTGGAATTTACTGGAGAAAATTTGCAAAGGAACCAAGATATTGTGAGCAAATAACTAGAAAAGGAAAGGTAACTGAGTAGGAAGAGGCCTAGAAAAAATTTGGACTGTAGGTTAGAGACTGGCTTCCCTATCACATATTAATATCTGAGAACAGGCAAAGAGATACGGCAGTCAAATGAAAGACATGCTCTGGTTTAGTTTACAGTCAAATCTAGAACAGCAGCTACTGTTAAAAAGGGATAATTAGTAGGGCATATAAAATACTGTATGTCAACTGTAAGAATCAATCAGGGGGAGGTTAAAAAAGATTGGGAAGACAGACTGGAAAAGCAAATTGCAAGAAAACCATGTGAGGACCTATGTATGGCTCCCAAGTATACAGTAAAGTACAGAAAGTTTAAGGATTTTTGTTTAGAAGTGTCTGTGTACACATTTTTATAGCCTAAGACTTCAAAGAATGAGTTTCCTCAGGTAGATAGCAAATGATAGAGGGGTGATGGGGAAGAAAGAGGGAACTGGGAACATGTTTTTTTTTTTTGGAAGTATAATAAGCTGACTGATTTAAAAAAATCCATACAGAGTACTGTCAGAAATATTGAAGGTGCAAATAGTTGTGTCTAAGGAAACGGTTCTTTTGAGCTGTGACACATGATCTTATTTGTCTAGATATAGTAAAGCATTATTAATGCAATTACTAAAAAAAATGAAATCAAAGTCTAAAACAACTGTATTTGAAGTACTGAACATTGTAAAATATATAACAGAATTGGAAGAGGGATCTTTAAAAAAGGGAAAGAGCAAATTTGAATCAGAGGGAACAATACATGCAGAATAAGGTTCAGGAAGAGTGAGGTTTAAGGGAAGGCAGGAATTGCGTGATTTATCTAATGCTGGACGGAAAGGCAATTGTTATAAACAAAAAACATGCAATTTATAATGTGTGCAAATGGAAAAAGTGCCAATATTGTTTGCTTTCTTTTCTATTAAGGAATGTGTGCCCATGTCTTAAGTGATATTTTAATAAAGGTGTGATGATTGGGGAAAGATGGGTGAAGGCTGCCAGCCTGGTCAAATAGAATTTGATACATAATTCTATCATTTGTATATATAAATGTAAAATACAGGCTTGTGTTCTTAAATGAAAGAAAACACTGTAAAATATGAACTTCAAGATTGTTGCAACAGTGCCATCTGCTGTAAGGAAAACCAAGCCAAGAATTTCAAATGTTCTTTGAAGTTAAAATAAATAAATAAATAAATAAATAAATAAACATTAAAATGGCACACAGTGCAACAACCAAAACCAACTGAAAAACACTGTGATAAGGCAATTTAGGCAACAAACTTTCTTTAAACTAAAAGTTAGTTTAGAATTTTAGATCTGTGATTTTAAAATGTATTAATTGTTTAATTAGGGTGTTAACAGTTTTAATTGCTGCAATTAATTTTAATTGCTTTGGCTTATATATGCTGTGTTCCGAGTGTAACATTATCTTTTCTGAAGAAATCAACTAGACGAAAGCGGAAATTAAAGGATTTTTTACGTTAAAGCAATTTTCAGTGCGTCTTCTCTGGTTCTTTTACCACATTGTTTTTCAGTTGTTCTTTGTAGTTACAATTACCTAAATGGTGGTGCCAAAGCGTCTGGCTGAACGCATTCTTTCTATTGTCTTAACTTAAGGAATGACTGCTGGAGTGCACATGTGAAATGTCTTTTATTGTTTTAGTTTCCTGAGTAGGTGTTTGCTTGCTAAATAATACAGTTTATTTGCCTGGGAACTTCAGACTAAGTGTCAAAATGATGTAATGTGAATAATGGGAAAACGTAAGTGTCAAAATGATGTAATTTGGGAGGGCCTTAGCAGAGCTGTTTGTTAGTGAGTTTAAAAACTATTGTTAATAGAGAGACTGCAAGCAACCAGTGCTGCTTATGCTCTATATATGTATGCAAGTAAGACTGTAGCACTGTGTTTTCTCTTAAGAATAGCTAAAGATTAGAAAGTTAGTGTTTTTCTTTGACATCAGACCTGTCCTACAGTACTGTTTTTAAGTTTCTGTGTGATCTCTGAACTCTTAGATATCTCTGTGGTGTAGTAGTATTGTCTTGTGTTTTTAATTATTTATTATTAAATATTTTTAAAACCTTTACCTGTGGCTGGTTTATGTAGAGACAAAGCAAGCTCTAGAGTACATTGCATATTTATAGAGCATTGTAATAAGCCACCCCAATAAGCCTTAGACTAAATAGTCACATTACCAATTGGATAATAATATTGCACAGTAATAATTGGACACCCTTTTAAGGGCGTTTGGGTAGCTGATAATTGTTAGCTGGTGGTGGCAGAAATTACTACTGTATAGTCTGGGTAAAGGGGTATCTGTGAAGTTGTATAAATACTTATCTCAAAGTGTGGGTGTGTGTCAGCTACCTGGGCAGGGACACGAAGCACTGGTTCAACAGAGAGGATACTAGAGGTTAGCTTGCCAGCTAGGCCGAGATCTGGACCCTATAGGTGTGCCAGTGGGGAGTCTTATTGGGGACCTGGACAGCAAGGCAGCAACCAGCCCCAGACTGACTGTGATCTCTGTGTGCACTTAAGGGAAATTGTACTTTGCTGTGTGTATTTGTTATTCTTTCCTCTTCTGAGACAACCTCCTTGGTGTTAGTGGTGAGGATTGAGGCTCCTTGACTGCTGGGCCAGGGCACGGTCATCACATATCTGTTGGCAGTGATCGGGATAAGATATCCTCACATATCTGTTTGGCAGTGATTGGGATAAGATATCCCCACATATCTGTTTGGCAGTGGTGTGGGTAGAGTGAATCCTGTAGCTTATGTACAGTGATCTCTGAAGGTGTTTTGTACTCTAAATCAGCCACGCAGTGTATACTCAGAGTTTAGATCACAACTGTTTATTTCTTTTGTTAGCTTAGTCAGGGTGAGCAGGCAGCATGTCAGCACAGGAGTATGGAAAGCTGACAAGGAGCCAGCTGGTGGAGATGTGCCAGGCTAGGAGACTGGTGCATAGAAACCTGACTGAGGCAGACCTGATTGCAGCCTTGGTTACAGCTGCATCAGAAAACAGCATCCAGGAGGACAATCAGACTGGCAGTGGAGATACAATATCCTCAGAGAATGGACAGCTCAACCTTTCAGAGAGCAAGGCAGCAACCAGCCCCAGACTGACTGTGATCTCAGTGTGCACTTAAGGGAAATTGCACTTGGCTGTGTGTATTTGTTATCCTTTCCTCTTCTATGAGGTGACTTCCCTGGTGTTAGTGGTGAGGACTGAGGCTCCTTGATTGCTGGGCCAGGGCACGGTCATCACAAAAGGTATTAAAAAAACAGCTACTCAAAACTAAAACAATAAACACTTGGATTCTGTCATGATAATGAAAAAGATGTATACCAACCAGGGACCTTTTTTTTTTCTTCTAGAAATGAGTACGACATCAATGGTGCTCTGGGAATACTTTGATGCAAGTTACATTATGAACACTGTAATACAACTACTAAATATGCAGTGACATGTTTGGCCAAACAATACATTGCATGCTCGTTCCTTATACTTGACTGCTGCCAACATAAGATCCATGTATTCTGTTCTGCATGTCTTGTAGCAGTCATAAAATGGTCTACCTCCTACCTCTCAGGTTGGTCACCTTACCTGCATTGATTATTATCTCCTCATTTGATGAAAATAAAGCCAAACTTCCTTAAGTAATGGCATTCTTCTACTCTGGCCATGCTGGCTGCCTTCACAGAAACTTAACATTCTAATCTCTGGATTATCTTTGGTAAATGTCTGAAATCCTCTAAGCCTCCTTTCTGCAATGGGTAACTGTGGTATAAAACATGCATTTAACCCACTTAATCTCCCAATAGATCATATGACTGACTTGGCATATGTACTACATGTACTTGATTTCCTGTCTTGTACAAAACACCCAGATTATGTTTCTGTAAATGACATGATATCTGTAACCTTGAAAGTACCATGTGCAGCTTCTTGAAAATACTATGCAAAGGTTTCTGATCACTCTTGACTTGAACCTCTTTGCCATATGTATACTAATGAAACTACTCACAGACAAAACGGTTGGAAACTAATCATTCCTACACTGAACGTATCTCTTTGGGCAGTCAGTAAATGGGCAGGAAATGTATGCCACAAGACCGCCCTCTTATAAACCCAGTATAACAATACTGTCCAACACCATTCTGAAAGGCATGTGTGTACATTAGTAACTAATAACTTAAGCAACTGTTCCTCACAATGTTCATTCATCTTCCTCAGTGGTACAATCATTTCAGACTGACTGAGATTGAACACTGAATTAGACTGCAATATACTCAGAAATCCTATAAGTGCACCTTTATTCTCTAGCAACTGAAACTTCAGAATAGGTCTCACATTTTATTATCTGGGTTCAAGCCTTCTGAGTTTAAAACATGGCCCATACACTCAAACAATAAACCTGCATTTGCTTTTATTCAACTTAGGTTTACACTGTCTTGCTCTACTCAGTAAATTAATTAATCTTGTCATATTATTCAGCCAATACCACAATAGTACATCAACAATGTTACTGTCAAGTCTCATTTCAATCACCTTAGCTGAAACTCTCTGAAGTACTTAAGATGCTGACAAAATGGCAGACAGAATCTAAGAAATTCATACACTCCTATACATGAATTAAATGCACACTGGTTTTAACTTCCTTCATATAGTGAAATTTGTCAAAATTCTTGATTAGCAACTAGTGCAGGAAAAAATGGTCTGCTTCTGACAGCACAGAAAAAGAAGTTATGTACTTACCGTAACATTCCATCTGAGTAGTTACACTTCATTTTTCTGCAACCTGTGGGTATTTGGATCCATATCGGATCCGAGCCGGCAACTTTTCAAGCATCTTGCTCCCAGCTCCAAGCTCCTCCCCCTTACCCATAACCCATCACCATCTCCTACCTTCCCTCAGATCGAGTTTGCCACTACACAACCAATTAGCAACTCATCTACATAATAAACCTTGGGCAGGTTCGGAGGAAGGAGAGTGGGACAGTTGCAGAAAAATGAAGTGTAACTACTCAGATGGAACGTTATGGTGAGCACATAACTTTTTTATTTGAAGTAGTTAACTTCATTTTCTCTGCAACCTGTGGGACAGAGTCTCCAGCTACTTAAACTCCTGGGAGGCCCTCATGGAAGGATATTCATGAGCAGTGCAGAGCAGAAGGATGCTCTCCCTCTGGAGATCAAATCCAATTTATAATGGGAAATGAAGGTATGTGACCTTGCCCAGGTTGCTGCCGCACAAATGTCATCCAGTGGAACCCTAGACCAAAATGCAGCAGAAGTCACCATAGATTTGGTAGAATGAGCTTTAACAGGACAAGGCAGGGGACAGACCTTTGTCTTTATAAATTTGCAAAATACATTGTGTAATACATCTAGCTAAGGAAACCTTGGAGATGGCTTTGCCCAGAAAGGGTTTAGAAAAGCACACAAATAACTGGTCAGACTTACGGAAGGGCTTTGTTCTGTGTAAATAAAAATGAAGCTGTCTATGAACATCTAGCAAATGCAGCTTATATTCACACTTGTTCTGAAAATTTGGAAAGAAAACAGGCAGGTTAATTGTTTGATTAATGTTTGACTCAGACACTACTTTTGGTAAGAAGGAAGGGTTCGTGCGGAGAGAAACACTGTCCTTATGGAATATCAAGTAAAGGGGCATGGCAGACAAAGCTTGAATCTCAGAAACCCTCATAGCTGACGTAATGGCCACTAAGGCTGTCTTCCAGGATAAGAACTTCAAATCTACTGATGCTGCATGTTCAAAGGGGGGAGCAACTAAAGCCTGCAGAACCAAGGTAAGATCCCAAGGAGGAACAGAGTCCTTAAGTGGAGGATGCAAAAGAAAGGTGTGTTTAAAAAGCCTTACACAATCTAGAAAAGGTCAGGGCATTCATGTTTTCACCAACATGGAAATTCGAGATAGCTGCCAGTTGCACTTTCACCGTACAGGAACTAGCCCCTTGTTGAAAAATATTGGCTAAGAAATCCAACACTGCAGGAACAGGGGCTATAAAGGGATCCAGGTTCCTCTGAGAAGCCCAAAAAGAGAATCGTTTCCATTTACTGCAGTAAATCTTCCTAGTGGAGACCTTATGGAATGCCACCAGAATAGTTTTTACTGAAGATGAAAGACCGGGAGTCCTGGCAATCAACGGAACTGGAGCAACCAAGCCATCAGCTTGAGGCTGTCCAGGTTGGGCGGACAAGAGCCCGAGGGATGGGAAATTAGATCCGGGCAGGGATCCAGAATCCAAGGAGGAGCTAGAACATGAGACCAGAGGAAGGGGAACCACACCTGACGAGGCCAGAATGGGGCAATGAGGATCACTCTGCACCCCAGTCAGCAAGCTTTCTGAAGAAACTTTGGAATGAGAGGTAACGGGGGATAAGCATACAGTAACCCAGGAGGTCAAGCACAGACTAGAGCATCTCTGGGGGGATCCCCTGGTGAGAAGATCAAAGCGAAGAACTTGCTGCACTTCGCGTTGGAAGGAGATGCGAAGAGATCGCAGCAAGGCTGACCCCATGCAAGAAAGATCTCCTCTGCTATCAATCGTTTCAGAGACCACTCAAATGGCATTAGAATAGCCCGATTCAATCAGCCTGCTAAAATGTTGGAGCATCCTGGGATGTGCATTACAATCAGAAATAGACTGGTTGAGATCGCCCACTCCCACACTCTCATGACCTCACGACACAGAGGGTAAGATCTGGTTCCTCCTTGTTTGCTGATGTACCAGACAACTGACATGTTGTCTGACTGAATTGCAATAGTCTCCGGAGGAAGGACAGGGTGAAAGGCTTGCAACACAAAAAGCACTGCTCTCATCTCCAGAACACTGATATGCAATCTGGTCTTAATGTGGGACCATGTGCCTTGGACATTACCAGATAATGCCC
This sequence comes from Protopterus annectens, assembly GCF_019279795.1. Taxonomy (NCBI): domain Eukaryota; kingdom Metazoa; phylum Chordata; order Ceratodontiformes; family Protopteridae; genus Protopterus; species Protopterus annectens. The sequence goes on from NC_056749.1 coordinate 640,208,847, forward strand.
CCCCACCCACGCTGGGGGGGCGTCCGTGGTCACTGTGGCTTGGGCTGTGGGTGAAACAAATGGGCATCCCACTAAGATCTCTGATGACTGGAGCCACCAGAGAAGCGACACCCTGCAGGCTTTGCTGATTTGAATTGGATATTCCATGGGGAGATCTAGCCAAGATCACTGTACGGCCAGAGTCCACTGAAGAACACGCATGTGAAGACGCGCAGAGGGGAGGATCGAGACTGCTGCCACCATAGAGCCTAGGGCTCTGAGAAGGTCGCCTGCCTTTGGTAGCCTGGGGCCAAGAACCACTGATATATGGACCCGTAGGCTCTGGACCCTGTCTGGAGTTAGGAAGACTTTCAATTGAAGGGTGTCCAGCCGTGCCCCGATAAAGTCCAAGATCTGCACCAGGTCCAAGAGGGACTTGGAAACATTGATAGTGATCCCTAGCCGGTCTGCAAGATGAAGGGAGGAGTCTCTGGCCATGCAAAGAAGATGCTTGCTGGAAGCAGCGAGGAGCTAATCATCTAAGCAAGGGAATACCTGAATTCCCTGAAGCCTCAGAAGAGCCGCTACGACTGCCATTACCTTGGTAAACACCCTGGGGGCTGTGATGAGACTGAAGGGTAGGGCTCTGAACTGGAAATGATTGGCTCCCAGCTGGAAGCGAAGGAATCTCCTGGAGCTTCTGTGAATCTTGATGTGGTAGTAAGCGTCCTGGAGGTCTATCGAGCACATCCAGTTGCATTCACGAAGATGAGGTATAATGGACTGTAGGATGACCATCCTAAATTTCTGCTTGGCTACCACCAGGTTCAAGGTTGACAGGTCCAAGATGGGCCTGAGGTAACCTGTCTTTTTTGGCACTAAAAAGAATAAGAAGCTATGTACCTACCATAACGTTCCATGTTAGTTGTCTTCTTCTCGCCTTCTTTCTTGCTGGATGGGTTCGGAGCTGATCCTCGGCTCCGACTCGGCCAATACTAAAGCTCGAGAGCCAATTCCACCGGCTCGAGGCTCCCCTATATCCCACAATGCTAGGAGGTAACTACTCAGATCTCGTTTGATAGTTAACCAAGCAATACTAGTCTCCAGAGTATGGAGAAAGGTAACCCATCTCTATATAAACCTGAGAGTAAGGTATCTCAGACCTAACAAAAGGGGAAATAGAGGTGGTAGAACATGTGGGAATGAAAACTTCCAGAGGAAGATCACAAAATGGATTCCTATCAGTCTGTCCAGGCTTGGGGGAAGGAGGGTGGGATGCAAGAAAGAAGGCGAGAAGAAGACAACTAACATGGAACGTTATGGTAGGTACATAACTTCTTAATGTTAAGTTGTCTATCTCGCCTTCATTCTTGCTGGATGGGACCGCGTCCCTAACACCTTATCCCGGGTGGTCTATCGGAACAGACTCTTGAGAAAGTACAGTTGTGTACACCTACCATAAATGTAGATGTTCGAGTGTCTTCACTGTTGCAGTCATAACTGTAGGGTGCTCCTGCCGGCAGGCAGCCCGAGGTCGGCCAGAATCCCAAAGTCTGGGTCCGGCGTCAGCTGTACAAGCTAGTACCCTGACGTCAGTACGCTCTGGTATATAGCCCTCAGCTGACGTCATCTTCTCCAGCCTTTCTTGCCCTAGATGTCAGAAGTCCCAATAAATCAGAAATGAATCCAACAAGGAAACACAAATACACCACAAATAAGAGAAAAAGAGGGGATAGGAGGGAGGGAAACCCCGACTGCAACAGTGAAGACACTCGAACATCTACATTTATGGTAGGTGTACACAACTGTACTATGTTCTTCATGTTTCACTGTTGCAGTCATAACTGTAGGGTGGAATCCCAAAGCAGTGAAAAAAAGGGAGGAGGCTTAGACAGAAGAAGGGGCAGCAAGAAGACCCTGCAAAACAGCAGAGGCAAAGCCTGCCCTGGTCTTAGAATACAGAGGGAGATTGTAGTGCTTGGAAAAAGTATGCACAGAACTCCAAGTGGCAGCTTCCAAGATATCCTTGGTAGGAACTCCTCTGAGAAAAGCTGTAGAAGTGGCAGCTGCTCTAGTAGAATGACTTCTCACAGTACCTGGAAACTGTTTCCCATGATGAGTGTAACAAAATCTGATTCCATAAGCAATCCATTTGGAAATAGTTAGTTTTGAAATAGCTTTTCCAAGAGAACTGGAGGCAAAAGAAACAAACAATTGATTAGATTTTCTGAACTCTTTAGTCTTGTCCAGGTAAAATCGTAACTGTCTGTGCACATCCAATGAATGCAAAATCCTTTCCCCTTTATTTTGAGGATTAGGAAAGAAAGTAGGAAGGTGAATTGTCTGATTTAAAGCCACTTTCGAAATCACCTTAGGCATGAAAGTAGGATTAGTCCTCAAGGATACTCTGTCCTGGTGGAAAATAAGGTATGGTTCCACGGCCATGAGAGCTTGCAACCCTTCTGGCAGAAGTCAATGCTAACAAAAGAACTGTCTTCCAAGATAAAAACTTAATATCCGAAGATGCAGCAGGCTCAAAAGGAGGCAAAGTAAGTTTTTCTAAAACATAATTAAGATCCCAAGCAGGAACAGGAGGGGTCCTGGGAGGTCTTAAATTCTTGGCCCCTCTCAAGAATTGTCTCACCAAAGGATGAGAAAAAACAGGAGGATCAGAATAGAAATGAGCAGAAATAGCAGAAGCATGAATCTTAATGGAAGAGAAGGAAAGTTCTTTAGACAAAAGATCCGAAAGGTAAAGCAAAATAGAAGAGAGATCAGGCACCAGAGGGTCTGAGCCTCGGTCCTGCATCCAAATACAAAACCTCTTCCATTTAGAGGCATAGGATTTCCTAGTGCTAGGCCGTCTAGCTTCCAGAAGAACATCCAAAACTTGTTTGGGAAGGCTAGAAGAAATCAAATTCCTTTGAAGAGCCAAGCTGCCAGGCAAAGGGTCTTGAGGTTGGGATGTAGTAACCGACCCTGATGCTGGGACAGAAGAGAAGGGTTCAGGGAGAATCCAAGGAGGCTCCAAGAACAGGTGCTTTAAAGTTGGATACCAAAACTGTCGAGGCCAATTTGGAGCAATCAAGATGAGGAACTTGGGCTTGTCCTGTTTTATCTTCAGTAATACCTGAGGTAGTAGAGGAAGAGGAGGGAAGGCATATCCCGAAAGGCTTCTCCAGCTGAAGGACAGGGCATCCACTTTCCAAGCTGTTTTGTGGAAGGACCTGGTGCAAAAGCGAGGCAGCTGATGATTGAGATGGGATGCAAACAGATCTATCTGGGGACATCCCCAAACTGCAGTAATCCTGTTGAATAAGTTGGTGTCTAGCATCCATTCGTGAGGATCTGAAATGTTTCTGCTCAGGCTGTCTGCTAAGAGATTCTGTTCTCCTGGAATGAATTGAGCCTGGAGATGTAGATTCAGATTTAGAGCTGTGTCCCATAAAGCCATAGCTAGTCTGCAAAGGGGGTACGAATGAGATCCCCCCTGCTTGTTTATGTACCACATGACTGTGGTGTTGTCTGTGCGAATTAGCAGAGGCCCTGGTTGCAAAAAGTTCCTGAAGGCTAGAAAAGCATTTTGAACTGCCAACATTTTCTTCAGATTGATGTGCCAGTGAAGATGGTTCTTTGTCCAGGTACCCTGCTGGCAACTGTCTAGAAAGTGTGCTCCCCAAGCATAATCCGAGGTGTCCGTGGTTATGATTTGAGAAGGTTGAGGTAGACGAAAAGGCTTTCCTTCGTTTAAAGCACACACCCTGGACCACCAGAGGAACTCCTTCTGGAGGCAGGGGATCAGAGGAATCAGAATGTCCAGATCGTGGTAATGCTGTGACCATACACTTTTCAGATACCATTGAAGCTTTCTCATATGAAGCCTTGCATTTGGAATCAACAGAATGCAGGAAGCCATGTAGCCCAGAGCCTGCAGGAATTTCCTTGCAGTGAGCTGAGATAGAGTTGCCAAGGTGTTGAAAATTGTAGCCAGCTGTGATTGTTTTTCTGGAGTGAGGAAGGCCCTTTGTAAGGTCGTATTTAAGAGGGCTCCCAAGAACACCATTTGTTGAGAAGGGATCAAATGTGACTTTTTTGTGTTCACTGAGAATCCCAGAAGGAAGAGAAGACGTTGAACAAATTCCAGATGTTGAAGTAGAAGATCCTTGCTGTCTACCTGAATAAGGCAGTCGTCCAAATAGGGGTAAATCTGAATCCCCTGAAGTCTGCAATAAGCCACTACTGGTGCCAGGCACTTGGTAAAGACTCTGGGCGCAGTAGATAAACCAAAGGGCAGTACAGAGAATTGAAAGTGTCTCAAACCTGCCTTGAATCTGAGGAATTTCCTGCATTCCTGCCTGATGGGAATGTGTAAGTAGGCTTCCTTAAGTCCAATGTCACCATCCAGGCGTCCTGAGAGAGCATTGGAATTAATTGCTGCAGAGTAAGCATCTTGAATTTTGGAATTTCCAAAAAGGTGTTTAACACAGAAAGGTCCAGAATAGGTCTCCATGAGCTTTGTTTTCTTGGAACCAGAAACAGTCTTGAATAAAAACCTTTTCCAATCTCTGAGAGTGGAACAGGCTCTATGGCTCTCATGGCCAGAAGAGCATCCACTTGATTTAAGGCCTCTGACCATTGATGTTTTGGCAGATCTGGCCAACCGTAAGCCCTTGGCAGAGTATGAAAGTGGAATTTGTAGCCTTTTAAAATCACGTCCAATACCCATCTGTCCTGGGTAATATGAGTCCAATTTCTGTAAAAAAGAGACAGTTTTCCTCCGAGAGGGGCATCCAGGTGAAGGGGTTCTGAAGCCCAACCGAGAAAGTCATTGAGTTTGTTTTCTTTGAGATTGGAACCTGTCTTCTCCCCTTCTAGGTGAAGAAGCAGTCCATTGTCTAGATCTGTAAGAGGCCTGAGCTTGACCTCGACCTCTTTAGCATCTATATCTTCCCCTTTGAGGCCTGTCAGACGTGGGAAAGGACCAATTTTTGGAGGGCCAAATCCTGGAAAATCTAGGAGGCTGGACTTGCAAGAAATCTTTTATAGTTTGCATAGATTTTGCCTTTGCTTCCATCTTTTTAATAACCTCCTCAGCTTTAGATCCAAAAAGAACATCGTGTTGAACAGGGGCATCTAATAACTTAGCCTTAACCTGTTCAGGTAAACTTTGTTCACGAAGCCAGGCATGTCTCCTGATAACAGTGCCAGAGGCTGCAGCCCTGCAAGAAGCATCCAAGGCATCAAAACCACAATGCAAACTATGTTTGTTCACTTGTTCAGTTGCATGCAATACATCCTGAAGTTCCTTATCCTCTGCACATGCAGGAAGGGAAGCATGCTTTTGCTTTAAAACAGACAAAAGAAATTGCTGATACTTAAACATATGAAACTGGCAATTTAAAGCCCTTACAGACAGGGTAGCAGAAGTATATACCTTTTTCCCCACCTGTCTAAAGCACGAGAATCCTTCTCAGAGGGAATAGGATTCTTAGAAGTAGCAACCTTAGCAGCCTTAGAGCCCTGAGAAATTGTTTCAGGATCCGCAGAAGGGTTCTTAAATAAGAATAAATGAGAGTCAGGAACCCTATAAAACCTATCAGGCTTAGAAGGAGCAGGAGGCATGGAATCAGGATTCAAATTAGCCTCAGAAAAAGCATCATCCACAATGTCAAGAACAGGAGGGATAGCTAAAGGCCTATGTTGAGGAAGAAGAAGGAATTCTCTAAGCCTCTTCTTGGAAGCAGAATACTCCTGACCCTCCCAATGAAAATGTTCCCTCATCTCATGCAATGTTTCCCCAAAAGAGAAATCTTCAGGCGGAGAGGCAGAGGGCAAAGAGTCCTCAGCATCCGAATCCTCATAAGGAGGAAAAGAATACTCCTGATCAGAGAAAGAGACAGAAGATACAGAAGCCTGGTCAGAGGAATCCAGAGGAACATCCTGTTGTTTTTTCAGGTGGGGGGGTGAGAACCCCTAATCATGGTAAGTAAATCTTCAGCCATCTTTAATAATTGCTTCTGTGTCCTGGGAGTAGATTCAGAAGTAGCTTGGGCAGGAACTTTAGACTTAACAGGAGTCTTTGTCTTTGCTTTTGCCTTTGAAATAGTGATGTGAGTAGGCCTGAAAACCCCCTCAGAAGCCGGTACCTGCACAGCGGTTCCGGACTCATCTGAGGGAGCGACGTCTGAAGGTCCTGCAGCAGTTAAAATAGTAGGCCTTGATGGCTCCCCATGGGAGTCCGTATTGGCCATCGGTTCAGAAGCGGCGGACGACAGGGGCTGCAAAAGCGCCTCACTGACGACAGCCGAACCGGACGCTGGCGCCAGTTGCAACGAGTCCTGTTTGGACCTCGGAGGCCTGTCCTTGTCTTTGCGCTTCTTTTGAATTCTGGTAGTGTCCGACGACATTCTATAATTGAAGCGTCTGCCAAAATAATTTAGAGCCCAATCGTACCTGCGCTTGATAGTACGAGAATTGAACCTGGCACAGAACCGACAACAAGAAACGTCGTGGTCAGGGCCTAAGCAAGGTATTTGGTTCCCACACGATATACAGTTATTAACTTTTTCTGACATCGGAGGAACAAGATTCCCCAACGGGGTACTTAGCTTTGAGAAGAGAATTAAGAACTTCGGACCGACAACAACAAAATACGCTGTTCGAAAATCGCCAACAAATGACTTGCGAGCTGTTTTCCACCGCACGGCAAGAAAGACTGGGGAAGATGGCGTCGGCTGAGGGCTATGTACCAGAGCGTACTGACGTCAGGGTACTAGCTTGTACAGCCGACGCCGGACCCAGACGTTGGGATTCTGGCCGACCTCGGGCTGCCTGCCGGCAGGAGCACCCTACAGTTATGACTGCAACAGTGAAACACGAAGAACATCAGTGGAACCAAAGTTGGCACGGTTTCTGGAGGCCATGTCCAATTTGTAATGTGAAATGAAGGTATGAGGAGAAGCCCAAGTGGCTGCTGCACAAATGGAATCTATTGGCAGCCTATCCTGAAAAGCTACGGATGTAGCTAATGCCCTAGTTGAATGAGCTCTAGGTCTTGAAGGTAGTTTTTGATGTCTGATCTCATAGATGAAGGTAATTGTAGAGGTAAGCCATCTTGAAAGTTATACTTCACTAACTGGAAGGCCCAATTTCCCTTCCGCATACGATAGAAAAAGCTGATCAGGCTTCCTGAATTGTTTAGTCCTGTCTAAATAATATCTAAGTTGGCGGTGAACATCCAGAAAATGTAGCTTTTGTTCCAACCTGTTGGAATAGTTAGGGAAAAAGACGGGGAGATCAATCATTTGGTTTAGGTTTGTTTGAGAGGAAACCTTAGGTAAAAAGGATGGATTAGTACTGAGGGATACCCTATCTTTGTGAAACACTAAGCAAGGAGGACGACTGCACAGAGCATGGAGTTCAGATACCCTTCTCGCTGAAGTTATGGCTACCAGAAAAAGTGTCTTCCATGAAAGCAACTTCAGAGAAAGTACAGTTTTGTACCTACCATAAATGTAGATGTCCGATAGGAATGCATCTGCAGTCCTAACAAATGGGTTGTCCTGTCGTCAGGCAGCCCTTCGGTCGGCCGGATTCCAAAGTCTGGGTCTGGCTTCGGCTGGTGTCGCACTTCACCCGACGTCATAGCTGCAGTTATTCGGGTATAAAGGCATCAGCCGACGCCATTTTCCTCAGTGTTTCTTGCCCCAGATGCCAGGTGCCCTCTTGGAAGGCTAAATTTGGATAAATGCCAATGATTCCAAATAATAGAGAGTAAACACAAATAATAAGCATGTATGTACATATATACAAACAAATACACCATAATAGATCCCCCCCAGTTAGCTATAAGGGGGGTAAATACCCTAGGAGTACCACAGAGGGGAAGGCGGTTGGGTAATCCTGACTGCAGATGCATTCCTATCGGACATCTACATTTATGGTAGGTACAAAACTGTACTATGTCCTTCAAGGATGCATCTGCAGTCCTAACAAATGGGTAGAATACCATAGCCAAACTACGGGAGGAGGTAACAGGAGAGTTTATGGTGTAGATAGAATCCCTTGCAGAACAGCAGAGGCAAAACCTGCTCGGGATCTAGAGTATAAAGGTAAATTATAATGCTTGGCAAATGTATGCACGGAGGTCCAAGTAGCAGCCTCTATAATGTCCTTGGTAGCCACTCCTCTTAAGAAGGCTGTGGCCCTTGTAGAGTGAGGCCTGATATTTTCTGGAGTTTTCTTTCCATGGTAAGAGTAACAAAATCTAATGCAATTTCCTATCCACTTTGAGATTGTCTGTTTTGAAATTGCTTTTCCTTCCCTTCCTGTTGCATATGCTACCAGTAGCTGGTCAGTTTTTCTGTTGCTCTTGGTTCTGTCCAGGTAGTAGCGTAACTGTCTGTGTACATCCAAGGTATGTAGTAGTCTTTCTCCCCTGTTCTGTGGGTTGGGAAATAATGTAGGTAGGTGGATAGCCTGGTTTAAAGACACTCTGGATACCAACTTAGGCATAAATGAAGGATTTGTTCTCATGGACACTCTATCTTGATGGAAGATCAGGAAGGGTTGTACTGCCATTAACGCCTGTAGTTCAGAAACCCTTCTTGCTGAAGTGATTGCCAGCAGGAAAGCAGTTTTCCATGATAAGTATTGCATCTCTGCTGTTGCTGTTGGTTCGAAAGGAGGAAGTGTCAATTTTTCTAGCACAAAGTTCAAGTCCCAAGCTGGCAATGGTGGTTTCCTAGGAGGTTTTACATTTTTGATTCCCCTCAGAAACTGTCTGAGCAGAGGGTGTGAGAAGACTGGAGGATCCAAGCTGTATTCTGCTGAAATAGCTGATGCATGTATTTTTATGGAAGAATAGGACAGGCCTGAGTGTAAAAGTTCTGCCAAGTATTCCAGGATGCTGGCTATGTTTACCAGTGACACATCTTCTCCCCTTGCAGTACTCCAAATGGTATATCGTTTCCATTTTGCTGCATAATTCTTTCTTGTTGAGGGTCTGCGAGCCTCACGTATAATGTCTTTAACCCTTTGTGATAACTGTGGGTTAATTGATCTTATGCAATGTTCCAGGCAGTCAGTTGCAGGGTTTTCAGGTTTGGATGCAGGTTGCTGTAGTTGTTCTGTGTTAACAGTAATGGAACCAGGGGTAGTGTCCATATTTGTTCCCGAGACATGCTCCTTAGTAATGGGTACCAATGTTGCCTTGGCCAGTCTGGTGCTATCAGAATGACCCTTGGACGGTCCTCTTTGATCTTCAATAGCACCTTGTGCATCAAAGGAAGTAGTGGAAATGCATATGCTGTCAGGTTCCTCCAATTGAAAGAAAGGGAGTCCACTTTCCAAGCTAGTGGGTGGTACGTCCTTGTGCAGAATTTCTTTAGTTGGTGATTGTGTGGGGATGCAAATAAGTCTATTTCTGGGAGTCCCCATTTTCTTGTAATGGTTTTGAAGATGTCCGGATGCAGCATCCATTCGTGGGCATCCGTGGTAGTCCTGCTTAGTATGTCTGCTAGAGTGTTTTCTTTTCCTGGTACAAAAATTGCCTGTAACTGAATGTTGTAGCTCACAGCCACATTCCATAAGTCCAGTGCCATCCGGCATAGAGGGTATGAATGGGTGCCTCCCTGTTTGTTGATGTACCACATCACTGTGGTGTTGTCTGTCCTTATCATCAACTGGCCTTCTTGGAGGAATGGTCTGAATGTCGGGATTGCCAATTTTACTGCCAGCATTTCCTTTAGATTTATGTGCAGGTGTAACTGGTCTTGAGTCCATAAGTCTTGCATGCGCTTGTCCAGCATGTGGGCCCCCCATCCGAGGTCTGAGGCGTCCGTCGTGATGGTTTGGCTTGGTCGAGTGCTTTTGAAGGGCAATCCTGTGTTTGACTAGCAGGCCTGAGCCCACCATAGGAACTCTCTTTTTAGGCATGGGATTATTGGAATTTTGGTTTCTAGGCTGTGCTTGTGTTGAGACCATAAATTCTTTAGGTACCACTGTAGTTTTCTCATGCTGTAAGATGGTTCTGCTTTGTCAATGCCAAGAAGTAGAGTGGTAGTTGTTCCTGTTTTTCTACAGTTAAGAATGCCATTTGCTTTGTTGTGTCTAGCTCTGCACCCAAAAAGGTTATTCTTTGGGATGGTATCAGTCTTGACTTTTTTATATTGACTGTGTATCCCAGGGCTTGTAGCAGGTAAACGACTCTTTGTAAGTCTTCTGTTAACTTGTTGGTGCTGTCCGCTTGTATCAGGCAGTCGTCCAGGTAGGGGTAAATTTGTATTCCCTGAAGTCTGCAATGGGCAATTACTGATGCCAGGCATTTCGTGAATACTCTGGGCGCAGTAGATAAGCCAAAGGGCAATGCTGAGAATTGATAATGCTCTGATCCTGCAAGAAATCTGAGGTATCTTCTGCAAATTGGTCGAATGGGGACGTGCAGGTATGCCTCCTTGAGATCTAGAGTTACCAGCCAAGACTCCTTGCCCAGCATGGGAAGAAGCTGCTGTAGAGTCAGCATTTTGAATTTTGGAACAATGAGGAATGTGTTTAAAGTGGACAGGTCGAGAATAGGCCTCCATTTGCTCTCTTTTCTTGGTACCAGGAAGAGTCTGGAGTAAAATCCCTTTCCTTGTTCCATAGATGGTACCTTTTCCACGGCTCTCATCGTTAATAACCGAGATATTTGTTGTAGAGCTTCTGCCTTTTGAGTTGGTGGTAGGTTTGGCATTCCTCTCTTTCCTGGTAGAGTATGGAAATGAAACCTGTAACCTTGGTCTATAGTTTGTAAAATCCACTTGTCCGTTGTGATGTAATGCCAGTTTTTTGAAAATAAGGCTAGCTTTCCGCCTAAGGGTGCTTCTAGCTGTTCCCTGGTAGGCGGTGCTAGAGCCAAGTCACTGTGATTGTCCTGTTGCAGTGGTGGTGGCTGTGTCTGTGCCTCGCTGGTTGTTACCCTGCCACTGGCGGCCCCGGTAGGCACCTCTGGACTGGTTTCTGCCTCTTGATCTCCTATTCCTGCCTCTCTGTGCCTTAGAGGAGTCTGGAAAGGACCAATTCTTGGAGGGCCAGTTCCGGCTAAACCTTGGAGGTTGGACCTGTAAGAAATCTTTTACTGTTTGAACAGATTTTGCCTTCTCCTCCATCTTCTTCAGTACCTGTTGTGCAGGAGAACCAAATAAGTTGGCCTTGTCCATAGGCGCATCTAATAACTTTGATTTGACGTGGTCAGGTAAGGCCTGCTCTTTCAACCAGGCATGCCTTCTGATAACTGTGCCTGTCATGGCTGATCTAAAGGAAGCCTCCAGTGCATCATAGCTGCATTTTAAAGAATGGTTACTAACTTGTTGAATGTTATGTACCATCTCCTGAACATACTTCTTATCAAAAGGTTCATCAGAGGACAGTTTTTTAGTTAACTGGTCTAGCATAAATTCTTGATATTGTATCATGTGAAACTGACAGTTCAAAGCCCTGGCTGACAAAGTAGCTGAAGTTTAAACTTTTTTACCCCATCTCTCTAAGGATCTGGATTCCCTTTCAGAGGGGAGGGGTTTTTTAGCAGAGGCAGAAGCTACAGCCTTAGGTCCCTGGGAGATAGTCTTGGGATCTGCAAAAGGAGCCTTGTATAGATGGTGATGTGTGTCCAGGACCCTGTAGTACCTATCGGGCTTAGCAGGGGCCGGAGGTAAAGAATCAGGAGCAGAGCAAGCATCATTAAATGCATCATCTACAACAGAGAGAACTGGAGGTATAGCTAAAGGCCTGTGTTGAGGTAAATGCAAAAAAGTTCTAAGCCTTTTTCTGGAGTCTGAAAAATCTTGGCCCTGCCACTGAAATTGTTCCCTCATGGCATGCAAGGTTTCCCCAAAGGAAAATTCCTCAGGTGGAGAAGCAGAAGGAATGGACTCTTCAGCATCAGAGTCTTCGTAAGGGGAATAAGAAGCCTCTGGAGGGTCTGCATTGTCTGAATCATCAGAGGAATCATCAGTGGACACTGGCTCAGGTGGCTCTGTTCTAGGCCTCTTCTGTGGAGGTGGATGAGAGGCCCTGTCTGGATGAGGCTGGGATCCTCGGATTAAAGTAATAAGATCCTCTGCCAAAGAGAGCATTTGAGAACTGGAACTGGACCTGGGAGTAGGGGCCTTAACAGTTGCAGTCTTGGTAGCTTTAGCTGCATTAGCTCTGGCAAAGGCCTTAATGGACATGGCTGCAGGAGGCCTAGCAGCTCCACGTGCAGGAGTTGAAACATCCAAGGGAATAGTGTCCGATAATTCCTGAGAAACCACAGCAGCAGGTTGGATTTCTGAAGGCGATTCTACCAGGCTAGAAGAGGCCTCGGTGGAAGGCATGGATTCGGCTGAAGCAAGGACCGCTTGCTCGGCTTCGGCCGAAACCGAGACACTCGCGGTTTGCTTAACCGCGGTTTCAGCCGAAACCGCGGACCGTGAGTGTCGGTCCTTTTCTTTGCGTTTTTTGGCCATTTGTGTAGTCGGAGGATCTGACGGCATAATATACGCAAAATCAGAGCCGAAAAACTGCTCAGCAAACTCCGACCGACGTCTAAGCGTCCGTCGGTTAAAAGAAGCACAGGCTAGACAAGCTACTACGTCGTGGTCTGGGCCTAAGCAAGGTAAGCAGTAAGAGTGGAAATCTTTATGAGGTATTTGTTTCCCACAAGTTAAACAGTTATTCACTTTTTCTGACATCGGCTGAGGCAAGAAAGAGTCCCCAGCGGGTACTTAGCTTTTAGAAGTCTTGGTAGTATTCGGTAGTAGTAATCTCTGGATCTGACCGACCGGCACTTGCGAACAGCTTCTGCTTCGGGCGCCACGCGGCAAGAAAGACGGAGGAAAATGGCGTCGGCTGATGCCTTTATACCCGAATAACTGCAGCTATGACGTCGGGTGAAGTGCGACACCGGCCGAAGCCAGACCCAGACTTTGGAATACGGCCGACCGAAGGGCTGCCTGACGACAGGACAACCCATTTGTTAGGACTGCAGATGCATCCTTGAAGGACATCATGAAGCCGCTGGTTCGTAAGGGGGAAGGATTAAGGATGCCAAAACCAAGTTCAGGTCCCACTGAGGCGGGGGATCTTTGATTGGAGGTTTGAGAAGAAAAACGCCCCTTACAAAGGCTTTGCAGAGCTTGTGAGCCATGATGCTAGACTCCGAGACACCTACATGATAATTAGATATAGCAGCCAGTTGAACTCTAATGGTAGATGAAGAAGAGCCTAAATGAAAGAGTTCTGCTAGAAAGTATAAAATAGACTGGATAGGTGCAGTGAAGGGATCTATATTTTTTGATGTTGCCCAAAAGGAGAAGCGTTTCCATTTGCTATTATAAATCTTCCGAGTAGAAGATTTATGAGAGGCTATTAAGATATCTTGGACCGAGCGAGATATTAAGGGAAGCCTGGCTAAGGTCGGAATCGGAGAAACCACGCTGTGAGATTGAGAGAATGAAGAGATTGGTGCAGTTGGCCCGATTGGTGGGTCAACAGATCTGGCACTGGGTCCAGATGCCAAAGCTACTCCAAAAGGTAACGATGAAGGAACGGAAACCATATCTGTCGAGGCCAGTAAGGGGCAATGAGGATCATTGTCACTCTCAAAGCGATGGCTTTCTGAATTAGTTGAGTTATCAGTGGAAAAGGGGGAAAAAGCATACAGAAGTCCCCAGGGCCAATCGTGGAGTAGAGCGTCTCTGGTGGGATGGCCTGGTAACGGGAAGAGAGTGAAGAAGTCGTGACACTTGCTGTTTTGGGGAGTAGCAAAAAGATCGCAGCAAGGCTGGCCCCATCTTTGGAACACTTCTTCCAGTACTGATTTCTTCAGAGACCACTCGTGGGGCATGAGAATTGCCCTGCTCAACTTGTCTGCAATCACGTTGGACTTCCCGGGAATGTGCATTGCTACCAGAAAACGCTGAGAAGAGATTGCCCATTGCCAAAGTCTGAGTGCCTCTCGACATAAGGGGTATGATCTGGTTCCACCTTATTTGTTGATGTACCACACTACGGACATGTTGTCCGTCTGAATTGCAATAGTCCCTGTGGGAAGAGAGTAATGAAGGGCTTGCAACGCTAAAAGCACTGCTCTCATCTCCAAGACATTTATGTGCAAGTGGCACTCGAAAGGCTGCCACGTGCCCTGGACTGTCCTGCCCTGATAATGCCCCCCCCACCCGATCAGGAGGTGTCCGTTGTCAACGTGGCGACTGGGGGGGGGGGGGGATGAGTGAAAGGTCTTCCTTGGAGAACCTGAGGTGATGTGATCCACCAAGACAGTTGATTTTTGCATGATTGAGTTATCAATATGGCGTGGGACATCGGGAGCTGTTGGAAGGACCATTGAGTAAACAGCATCCATTGGAGGATACTCATGTGGAAGCGAGTTAAGGGGAGAAGGGGGATAGCTGCTGCCATGAGTCCTAATACCTTCAAAACTAGTCTGGCTTTGACTTTGTTGCACTGTAAGAGAAGGTAAACTTGCTTGCGGATGTCTAACACTCTTTGCTCTGTAAGTCTGGCTGAAAGATTGAGTGTGTCTAAGGTGGCGCCTATAAAGGTAATAGATTGACAAGGCAGATTTTTCGAAATTTATTGAAATGCCTAGAGCTTGGCAAGTTTGGATAGTGAAGTCTCTGGATAGAAGTAGTGGATGTCTGGTGGTGGCAGTAAGGAGCCAGTCATCTAAATATGGAAACACCTGGAATCCTTGACGTCTCAAGTGAGCCACGACCACTGCCATGCATTTGGTAAACACTTGGGGGGGCTGTAGTGAGACCAAAGGGCAGGGCTCTGAACTGGTAGTGACTGGCTCCCAGCCTGAAGCGGAGAAATCTCCTGGAGCGTCTGTTCATCTTGATATGGTAGTACGCGTCCTGAAGATCTATCAAGCACATCCAATTGTCCTGACCCAAGAAGGGTAGAATGGACTGTAGCGTGACCATCCAGAATTTTGTTTTTCTGACATACTTGTTCAAGTTGCTGAGATCCAGAATGGGTCTCCAGTCCCCTGTTTTTTTTGGTACCAAAAAGAATTTGGAGTAGATTCCAGATCCTCGTTGGTCTGCTGGGACTGATTGGATAGCTCTTTTTGATAGCAGCTTTGAAATTTCTAGTGCTGCTTGTTCCCTTAGACTGTGTGGAACGTCTGGAAGGGATCCTTTGGTTTGGGATGGAATGTGAATAAAGGGAATTTTGTAACCCTCGGATATGATCGACTGTACCCATTTGTCTTGTGTAAGGGAAAGCCAGGCTTTTGGGTACAGGGATAATCTTCCCCCGACTGCCTCCGAAGGTGGACAGCCTGGCAGCTCCTCAGGGATGCTGAAAGGGTTCATCAGAGAAAGTTTCTCTGCTACCCTGATTTTGCGGACCTCCTCTGCCTCTAGGACGGCGTCTATTGTTATTCCCCCCTCTGCCTCTAAAGGGGAATCGACCTTGTGCGTCAGATGAGACTCCCTGGTTTTGTTTGCGGAACCACATTTTTCCTCCCCTCTGACCTTTGGGATAAGGCCTAGAAGGGGTAGAAAAACGGACTCCCACGGCAGAGAGAGTCTTACCTTCCACCTCGCACCTAGTCAATGTATCCTTCACCTGAGGACCAAACAAGGATGATCCATCAAAGGGGGAATTGGTGAAGGATGCCTTGAAAGGGTCATAAAGTTGCACAGCCGCATCCAGGCGTGACGTCGTAAGGCAACGCCTGTGCCTGCGGCTCTACTCGCCCCATCCGCAGCATATGAGATGAGCCGCATGGAGGAGTTAACGATGGAGTTCAGGGTTGCCAACTGGGAGTTCATTCTGTCTTAGAACCCCTCAGCTGTTGGATCCTTTTTTCGCTTCACCCATATCCTTGAGTAAATCTCTCTGGAGACGAGTGAAGTGACATAAGTAGTTCAGCGACCGCATCGAAAAGGTCGCTGATGAGAACATCCGCTTACCGTACCTGTCCATGGTCCTAGATTCCTTATTAGGAGGATGGACAGGTACCGAAGGATCGGCTAACTCCTTCTTAGTGGCCGCGGCCACCACCATGGCATCGACGGGGACACCTTTAGATAAAAAGTCTTTATCCTTAGGGGCAGTAATAAACTTTGACGGCCTCCTCGGGGTGGGTTCCACTGAATCAGGGGCCGTCCAGGCCTTCCTTGCCACCACTTCCATAAGGGGTCAAAGGGAGGGGACACCCAGGAGGTGGAAGGGCGAGGCGAGCACCTCAAGGTACACTGACTCATCCTCTGAAGGGTTAAGGGCTGGCCAGTTCCCCCTCTGTTTCAGGATCTCAAGGATGTCAGCAAAGGAGACATCCTCAGAGGGGGATCGAGGGGAACCTTCAGATTCCTCTAAGTCAGTGTCAGAGGTGATAGAGTCAGGGGAATCAATGTGCTTCCTCTTACACTGCCTCTTCCTAGGGGGTTCTCCTACCGGGTCAGGAGAGGCCTCGGAAGAGGAGGAAATTCCCAATGGGGAAACTTGAGGAGTTGGCTCTCTGCGGTCTGAAGCAAGGGGGTGGGTAGAAATCACCGCAGGCACTGAAGATGGAGGGGCTGACGGAGCCGACTGTGGAGCAAACACTGGTTCTAGCACGCTCCGCATGACTTCGAAGGCACCCCTATCGGGCAAGGCCGGAGGTCCCCGCTCCGAAGAGACAAGGACCCCCCCCGGCACCGACAGGGACGGCTCTGAGGCCGATGGAGCCGAACTCACCAGCGCTGAAGCCCCGAGAGGGAGAGCTGGGTCGGACAAGGGTCCGATGCCACTCGCCCCCTCGGAGCCGACGAGGGAAGCTCAGCGCAGAGATCCCTCCAAAGAGGAGATCGGAGCAGATGACGGAGCCGAAAAAGAAGTTATCGGTTCCAACGAGCCGACAGTCATGGCTCTGATGAGCCCCGGCTCCGAGCTCAAAGGAGTCGGAGGAGGAACACACTGAGGGACGGAAATAGCCGCTGACTGTTGAGTCGGGCTATGCAGCAGTTGGGCCAGTGCCTCGGACTTGAGAAGTCTACTCACTACCCTTTGTAAATCATGGTCAGATAGCCTGGAAGACCTTGAGGAATGCGATCCATGGCTGCGTTCTGAAAGAAGAGGGGATCCCGGTGCCGAGTGAACGGAGCCGCTGGAGGGGGACCTAGACCTTTTCCTCGGAGGTTGCTCCGATAAGAGTATCAGAGCCAACTGAGTTATCAGCCTCGGCTCCGGTTGGAGCCGAGGAAACAGTATGAGGCTTGGAAACATCGGATCCAGCCGGAGCCGATGTCGAAGCAGTTTTGATGCTTCCAGAGGACGGCTTGGAAGCCGGAGCCGACTGTCTGGAAGTCTTAGAAGGCTTTGGGCCTTCAGGCTTTAACAAGCCACGCAAAATCAATTTATTTTTGCATTCCTGCAGGACTCTAGGGCTGAAACCATGGCACACAGCACATGAGTCCTGCAGGTGCAAAGGTCCCAGGCAATACACACAAGAAGTGTGACCGTCTGTCAGAGACATTTTCTGACAGCACGAGTCACACTTCTTGAAGCCTGAGACCTTTGAGTCCTTAGACATACTAAAGGCCTAAGTAAAAACACACACACACACACACACACACACACACACACACACACACACACACACACACACACACACACACACACACACACACACACACACACGCCTTTAAAAAAATATATTAATTTCCAGTCACACTAAAGGACTAGGAGAAGAAAGGGGAAGGGGCCTAAGGCCTAAAGTTAAAGGGGAATAAAGGAAGGGATTATGGGCAAAAGAGGGTTGATCTAATGAAATAGAGAATTAAAACTAAAAGTTATACTAAGGTAAATAATAGGGGTCTAAAGATTTGTGAAAATAGAAAATATTTTCCACTAACCTGCCAGAGCCGGTAGAAAAGCACCTCGTCAGCTAAGCGGCAAACGAGATCTGAGTAGTTACCGCCTAGCATTGTGGGATATAAGGGAGCCTCGAGCCAGTGGAATTAGCTCTCGAGCTTTAGTATTGGCCGAGTCGGAGCCGAGGATCGGCTCCGAACCCATCCAGCAAGAATGAAGGCGAGATAGACAACTTAACATAATGGAGTAAATGCCTAATCCGGACTGGTGTAGCCTCTGGATATTACTTGAAGCACCCAACCATCTGCAGTTATGGACTTCCAAGCTGTTGGGTGCAATGATAATCTTCCCCCGACTGTCTCCAGAGTAGGACAGTAGGGCAACCCCTCAGGGCTGCTGTGTGGGCCTGTCCGATAAGGTCTCCCTAGACCCAAATTTCCTTGGCCCCCCCCCCCTGCCTCTGGGTCGGCGTCTGTCCTGTCCCCCTCTGCCTCTAGAGGACGAGTTGTCTTGAGAATCCCGAGAAAACTGTGATTTTTGGAACCACATCTTTTTTTGCCCTCTCTGATTCCGAGAAAAGGATCTTTGAGGGCAAGAAAAGCGGACTCCGACGGCAGACAAAGTCTTCCTGTCCTTTTTGCTCTGAACTAGTGTGTCACGTACTGCCTTCCCAAAAAGGGAAGAACCATTGAAGGGAGCATTTGTGAAAGACACTTGAAGGGGTCCGCGAACTGACACAGTCTGAGCCAAGTGTGTCACCTCATAGCCACGCTGGTCCCAACCGCCCTAGCTGCTCCTTCCGTAGCAGATGCATAGACGTGTTTGATACTGATTTTAGATTCAACATTTTCGCGGAGAACAAACTCTTGTCCTCTGGTGACAAAGACTCTGGGGGAGACCCAGTGAACTCCGTGACTAGGACTCGCTGCAGTCATATAACGTGTGCCAAATAGTTCAGAGCTCGGATGGAAAACGTCACTGAAGAAAACACTTGCTTCCCAAATCGATCCACCGCCCTGGACTCCTTGTCCAGAGGGTGGACTGAGGAACTCTCCTGTGCCAGTTCCCTCTTGGTGGCTGCTGCAACCACCATAGCATCCACCGGGGATCCTTTGTACCAGGTATCTGTCTGTCTGAGGGTGGACAGAGAATCCTGTCCGGGCATTTTGGTATCAGCTCTATGGTGTCAGGCTCCTTCCATGCCCGAGTGGTGATAAGATCCACTAAGGGATCCGCAGGAGGGGACATCCAGGACGTAGATGGGCCCGTGCCAAAAGCCTCCAGGAACACTAACTCATCAGTAGAAGGTTTTGGGGCTGACCAACCTCCCCTCTGGCAGAGGATCTCTATGATGTCTCCAAAGGAGACATCTTCGGGAGGTGACCTGGGGGAACATTCTCCTTCATCTAAATCAGTGTCTTCTGTCAAGGACTCAGGGGAGTCCAGGTTGTCTCCTTTTACACGTGTGCTTACTGGGACCCTCTTCAGTCAGACTCTCTGAAGAGGACTCATGAAACACGGGGGGTTCCTCCAGGGGAACCACCTGGAGGTCCTCTAGCACAGGCTGTCCCTGGGAGTTGTAACCGAATCCAGGGGAGTCTAGGCGGAATCCAAGGAAACAGACTGGGGTCTTGATCCTTGTGAGAGAATCCTCTCCACCACATCGAACGCCAATGGAGAGCGTACCTCCTTAGCATCCGACAAGCAGGAAGCTCTCCCTGGGTCCGCCGTGAGGATCGGGGCCAAGGCAGGAGTAGCCGGATTGCCAAAGGAATAGCTCAGATCCAACAAAGTCGAAGCAGAAGACACCTCCATTGCCTCAGATCCAACTCCCCGTCAATGGCCCCGAGAGTTGCTCGGATCCAAACTGGTCTGATCCGAGAAACTCAAGGTGATCGCCGGAGTCGAGGTTGGAGGAACCGTCGGCGCCGAACCCCCAGCTTCTCAGATCCTCAAACCCAGAAACCGCAGGCTGAATCAGGGAAGGAGAAATTGGATGAAAGAAGGGCATAGAAATCTCCCCTCCAGAGGAAGAGGGGCCTGGCAAGACTCCCATCTGGATTTAGGTCCGAATAAATCTCCTCTTCATCCTGTCCATATCCATTTCCGATAGACTCCAAGTTGTGAGCAAGGAGGCGACCAACTCAGATCTAGCTGGCTGTTGCGACAACCTAGATGAAGGCCTCGGATCCTGCCGGCTCTGGGGAGAACCTCGGGGAGTGGAGGTGAGGAGATGTAGGTCTAGACACTTTAGAAGACTGGCTAGGGAAGGGCTCCCACTCTGGAGACCATTTACAGGGCCTATTCCCCCCGTCTTGTCCTTGGTTTTTCCTGTCTTTTCCTTTGACTTCCCCTTCAACAGGTCTAGTGGGAGGGTGAGTCCCAGCCTGAGGGGGAGATTGAGCAACTGCTGGAGGAGCCGAGGCCAATGAGTCCAGAGAGGAAATAGGGAGAAGGCCTTTCGCAACCAGTTTGGCCTTCCTTTCTTTCAAGGCCCTGGGGTTAAATCCAGCACACACGCTGCACGGAACAGATAGATGGGGAACACTGAGGCAAATAACACACAGAATGTAACCACTGGCCGGTGAAAGCTTATGGCCACACACTGTGCATTTCTTGAAGGTGGGTTTTGGCTGATCAGCCACACTATGAACACACACAGTCATCTTACTTAAGACTGACACACTAAACACGCACACCTAAGGGGAAGATAAAATGAAGTTAACTACTTCAGATCAGATATCGTTCCTTCTCAACTGTTTATTCAAGTCTTGAAGATCTATGCATGTTATGCTTCTTACTAGGTTTCTCCACAGTAATCATGATTGTCATCTCCCAACACAAGGCTCATCCTGCTCTTACTCACATCAATCCTCTCCTTTCTGTGCAATTCTTTCACAAGTACACCCTTTAATACTACTGGAACAAAACACACAGCATAACAAAACTGGTTATGTGGGAGGATCACTCTGAATAAGAAGCACAGCTGGCTAACCATCCCAGGCCAACTAAATCTTCATGCATTAATGCAACAAGTCATTTTTTTCCTGAGAAGTGCATCATTCTTTTTATCTTACCAAGTTTCTCTCAAGTCAAGCAATTTGATACTGGAGGAACATCCATTCCAATCATCTGAAGTTGTTATACATTTTATTTTTATACTCACAAGTAAAAAAAAAAATATATATATATATATATATATATATATATATATATATATATATATATATATATATATCCATGCAATGACAATGTCAAATGCCTTGAATAAGTAAGCAACTTGCAGACTCTGCAATTTCAATGTTTCAGTAGACATTATGTTACATTCTGCTCAGTGACCAACCTAAAAACTTTTTAATTTGTCTTGAGCATTTTCACCCAGAGCTCAGACTGTTGTTGTTCTTATAATGTATTTTCAGTATCACACTCTTGGGAACTACGGACTCCTTCCAAATCAGTGATACCCACAGATAAATCATTAAATCACTTTCATGGTTCTGTTCCACCACACACACACACACACACTCACACACACACACACACACACACACACACACACACACACACACACTTGCTTTGGTCGCAAAGAATTTCTCTGCATTTTCACAGTTTATCAAAATTATTTTTTTAACCACACAGATTAACTGACTGCTGCAGGACATTTTCTTGAAACACTTTACAGTCATGTCGCATGCAAATCGTACTAGAACCACACTTCTCGTGAGTTGTTTTCTCTGTTTCTACCAAATCTCTTGCTTCTTTCCACATGCAATTCTACCTAAATCAAATTCCTTTACTTGCTGCTTGACTTGGCTGGTTATTCATACACACAATACCTTATTTAATGTAAAGTCCATTCTCAGGTTAATCAATCTCTTACATTTTTATCTGTATACCACATACAAATCAATCTCATTCCGATGAATTATGTAACTTAAAGTCATAGCAGTATAATCAATTCTTTTCAAGTGATCCAATACTCACTTGAAACAAAATAAAAACAAATGGCAGGATTTTTTGTTGTATTACAGTAATTGTGGAGCTTTCCTCACAACTATACCATCCTTCTCCATATCTTGAAACACAAATGGATTATACACTAACTGCTTCTTCACCTGCACATGCAGAATTCTGGTACACTATTTTTTTTCAGGCTTCTTCCCTACAACACTTTCAGTTAGGAACAAAGCAAACTTCTGGAGTTCCCATCTTCAAATTATACCAGAGACAGGCTGACCAATATTCTCATGAACAGCTGCCTCATATCTCAACATAATGGTTCTTAAGTCATACAAACAGACAGGCCTTATACCTCACGACCTTGCAACATCTTGGTAATTTAACATACATACGTCATGGTGTCCTCAGTGCACAGAGATATATTACCTGCATTGCACCAAGAATGCTAGCTGTGCTGTTAGCATGTCTATAATATGCTTCTTGCAATAAGGTGCATTTGACTGACAAAACACACTGTTCATGGTATAACCAAGCTCACTGATGTGCTACTTTCCATAACTTAAGTAGCTTGTGTGCAAAAAAGCCAGATTTCACCGAGCAAGTAAAGCAAATACCCTGCTTAAACTGCTCAATAAAATGAGCTTTTAATGCATTTAATGCATTTAAGCCATTTTCCTGAAGCAGCTGTCAGCAACTTTTAGTCAGCCACCAGCATTAAAGCATGCTTATCTGCAATGTTGACAGCCTAAACGAGGTAATCTATAAACATTTCCTCACCATCCTTAGCTATGGCTTTCTTTCTTTTCCCTAATTAATCTTTGGCTTTTCTACTAAAATGTATAGGCTGTTTCGCTTCTACTTCTGTTATATGTTCTCCTTCTACATAGCTGCAAAGTCAAACCCTGACATTTAACTTACTTAAAATTTCTACTGCTAATATCACTTATACTAATATGATCTACTGCTCTGAAGTCTCATACATTCTTTTGGGAAATCTGCCCAATCATGGTCATCTCCTGTTCCCATTTTCTGGTCTCCTTCATCATTAGGTACATTTTTCATGTATTTCTTTTTCTCCAAACCTAACCTAAGCAAGTCTAATCTTGCCTGTGGTGAGGTCGTCATGACAGTCATTCTGACCATGATGACCTTTTCATCCTGAAGATTTTCCCTTCTGCTTGCACACACACACACACACACACACACACACACACACACACACACACACACACACACACACACACACACACACACACACACACACACACACACACACACACACACACACAATAATGCCTTGGAGGAACAAGCATCTCTCTGCACTCAGTCCATCCTAATGCATCTATGCACAAAAAAGGCTTGAATTTCTAGGATTTGACACTGGTAACTACCTCAAGCTCCTAGGCATCAGCTGAGCAACAGAACTCTCCTTCTGCAGGCATCAGGCAAAAAACTGTTTTACCCCCCCCCCCTCCCCTTAATCAGTTCCAGCAGGGATGACAAACTAGTATTGTCAGCTATGTGGGTGCACCCACAGCCCTTTACCAGAGGCTACCTACTCCTAGGCCAAGTGTTCTTAATTCCCATTCCACATCCAACCAAACTGCTGCATGCTCACTATACGAAAAATAATATCTAATCTCTACCTCCTTCACAGCCTGCCTGTTCCTTAGTACCTTGTCATTTCTTGCAAAGTACAATACCAAAGGAGGAAAAATCCTTCACCATCTATGGTATCAACTATTTTATCCTGTTCACCTCAAACCTGGAATACTCCAAGTAACCTTTCAGCACAGTAAATTCAACCCACTATCACCACTAATCATCCTTTACCACCCCCTTAATTCTGGTAATTATCAAGCCATCTACAGTTTTGCCACTGTTGGGAGGGCAGTAAATTGCAGCTACCTACCAACTTTCCTCCCCATCTCCTACAGCTTTAGCCAACAAAGCACTAACCTCATCCATATTTTCTGTGTTCCTAAAGCATATCATCTATCCTGCTGCAACTAACACTTCAGCTCATCCCTTAGATACATCACTTCACCATCACTATCACTAAACCCATCCTTCCTAACTATCTTATCACCCATTAAACCTGCATTCCATACTCTTTTGTGGAAATAAAAAAAAGATAGAGAGCTTGAAGGACTACAATTGGTGGAAGACATCACTACAGCAAGCAAAATGGAGATACGGGCAAGCAAAGGCAGGACTAGGCTATTAGTTTAACTAGACATAAGCCATTTAAGGAGGATGAATAGAGTGCAGTGCATAGGAAATGGAGAAGGACAGTATTAAACTAGGTCGTAGTTTTGGGGTAATGAGTTCATATGAGGGAAGAAGCTGGGATGACAGCTGTTTGAAGAGTTAAGGTAGCATGGAAGCTTATGATGCACACTGCTGGCTTCTGAAGGTAACAGTATTAGAATGAAAAGCACTGCAATAGGCATCAATGGTAAATGCAAGTATCCATAACACTTGCCAGAGCTGAATTTATCGTGTTTGGCTATCAGAAAACCAAACCAGTTGCAGAAGAGAATTTCTTCTCCATCTCCTTATGATTAGAATATACAGAATGGATGGTGCACAGTGTCTCCCTCTACAAGGTGTGTGTGAACATGCCTGTGTGGACAGGGCATAGTTTCTGGAATGTTTGTTTACTACTGCTTCAGCTGATGGGCTCACTAACACTGTTCTTGACAAAGTCTTCATTCAGCAATACCATACTTCTAGATATACTAAATGGGGAACAGGATTTGGCAAGGAGATAAAACAGACAAGTATTTTTATATGTCACTGTCTACCTCTTGTATACAAGCCTTTAAGTTTTAAGTTTCTGATATTACTGCATCATCTTAGTGATACCAATGCCATAAAAATGAATGGAGATACAGTAACTATTGTCATTAAATGATATATGAAATTACAATTTCAATATATGTTTCACAACCCTCCACTGGACCAGTAATCAAGGAGCCTCAATCCTTACCACTGGCAACAGTGGGAGACATTCACTGAGGGAATGACAGATGCAGCTCTCTGCATCAAGTACAAATTCCCTTAAGAGCACACAGAGACCACAGTCCATCTGGAGCTGGTTCCTCTACCTTTCTCCAGATCCCCAATAAGGCTTCCCACTGGCACAGCTATAGAATTGAGTCCTCAGCCAGGGTTCCAAGCCAAGTCCTCCAACACACACTATGTCCAACCAGTGCTTCACGTCTTTGCCCAAGTAGCTGACACACACCCACGCAGCACATGCACCACACTCGCACACACGCACCCACGTACCCATGCACGCACTCTGAGATTTGTTTTACACACACACCTGGGAAAGGCTGGCACAGGTTTACTAGCTATGTCCCCTTCTGTCCAGACTATAAGGTAGTTACAACGGCCACCAGAACTCCTTTATCAGCTACTTTAAGGACCTTAACAAGGGGTGTTCAAGTTTACTGTGTAATATTAATACTAATAGAAATGACAGTTTGACCAAGAGCAAAGCTATTAGGTGTGGCCCCCACAGTGTCACCAAATATATATGCAAGTACTCTCAAAACGTAAATATCTCTACACAGATCAGCCACAATGAAGGGTTTAAATATATTTAATAATAAATAATACAAGAATAAGACAATACTAAATATATATTCACAGTGACATCAGAGTTCAAAACCACAGGAAATATTTAAAATAACATTGCAGTACAGGCTCACACAAAAAGAAAAAACATCTAAACTATTTTTACTATATTTCTAACTGTATCTAAGGGAATTATACTGTTCCCTAGAAACTTGCTTCATTAGTGCAAGACAGAAGTGGTGAATGTTTTTATTGTTGTTGTCAGGTCCAAGTCAGAATATGCAGAATGCTCTGCCTCACTAAGAGGCTTCTCAAACTAATATCTAAAATATTACTGCTGGGATAGCTTGCAGAATGACAATTTCTGCTCATCTGCCTTCTAGTTCCCAGGTCAAAACCCCCAATTGCTAGAAGCTGGCAGCATTTACCATCTAGCTGAAAAAATATACAGACAAGGGCCTTTCCTCAGTTCTTTGGCAGATGTTGGAAGTCATAAAGCAATTGCATTCCTTCATGCTTCAAAAGTAGCAATTAGTTCACTCCAAGGACAATACAGAAAGCTCCTCAGTACCTACTTTGTGTCTCTAGCTGCATTGAAAACTTGAGAGATAACCTTTTTGATTGCATAGTCTATAAAGTAATTTAATTTCAGCTATTTGTCTAAAGTCTGATGGACTGAAGTCAATCCTCCAGTTACCTCGGTTGACATATATTTAAACAGTCACAATACTGCATGTACATTTCTGTTCTCTTCCAATAGGGAACACTCTGGATACATTTTAAGTATAAGCACTTTACAAAATACCTTTTCAACACACACATCTGTACAAGCAGTTTGATATACACAACATATAGCTCTAATACATTTACAATACAAGCGTCTTGTATAAATCATTTTGATATTCACCAATGACATATAATTATTTATTTAACATTTATTTAACATCTGTTGACCGGGAAAGTCCGACTAGGTTCCACAGAGCCTGTTTTCAGCGGAGGCCCGGGGAGAAAATGCTCCAGATGCATGTCTTTGGAAAGACATGGTAAATGGTTAATTATTTACAAAATTCCACCTAGCTGTGCTGGCAGTATCTCCTTTTGTCTCAACATGGGTATGGATTTCAAATGAAATAGTACTAGATGATTTTATCCAGAATTTCTCCCTTCAGAGTACTCAGCAAGGGCATTACAAAAATTTACAATGACAAGAATTCTAATATATATAATCTGGGTTACCCACAACACATATAAACAACAACTTTGTGGAGGACTATAAAATGTCTTAGTTCAGAATGTTGACCAGGCCAGATATACAAAAGTTTACCTAATCTTATGTAAACAAAACATTATTTTTAGATGAATTATAATCATTACAGGCAATGCTGAGCTGTCTCGTGTCTGTGTGTGGTTGGCAGGAAGTTACAATCTGCACTCACTGACCCTTCTTGTTTAGCAAGTTATACCAGGTAGACTAATTTTTATTTTTTTTTTACTGGGTTTGTCTGACTGGGTTTAATAAAAAAAAAAAACGTCTTCTATGGGGACCTGGGGAGAAAAGCTCCAACATATTAGATATTTAAAAAAAAAAAAAAAAGCAGAAGAAACGGTGTCCACAATAAACCAAAGTACTCAATTCTAAAAAAAGGCACTTAAAATGCTAACGGGTACAAAACAATTGAAGGAATGAATTATTTTAATTGCAATTCTTTCGGTTTAGTCTACTTAGCCCTTTGCGAATAGTGTGAAGCTTTTTATGTAGGTAAAACAGAACGCAGGCTTAACAAAAGAATTTATGAGCATTATCATAATATACAGATATAAAAATAAAAACAATGCCTTGTTTAAACACACTAAGAAATGTCCAAAGGTTAGGTTTTTATTTTTTGCACAGGAAGTAAAATGAGACCAGGGGAGGGCCATGGGAAACAAAAATTGAATACAGGGAACTATGGTGGCAAATTACGTTACAAGCCAATTTATTCTCAGGCCTTAATGAAAACATTTCTTTCACTTCACTTCTTAAAATGAGAGCAGCTAAATTACAATAGGAACCCTGCTAGTTTAAGTTGATTCATTGATATGGTTTAATTTTAGCAAGCTACCTAAGAATTTATATCATAAGATTAGGGTTTTTGTTTAATATATTAGTGAACGGATAAATAAATAAAATACTTTTATTGTCATTTGGATGCAATATGAACTTTGTCCAGTAGACGGAGACCTCATATTACTTAAGAATGTATTATTACATTTTTATATTTATTTCTTCTTTATCTCTATAAAAGTTGTACAAGTATAGCGGTGGGGGTGGGTTGTCACAAAACGTACAGTTGTGTATACTTACCATAAATGTAGATGTTCGAGTGTATTCACTGTTGCAGTCATGACATTTGGGTTATCTGTCTGCAGGTAGCCCTCAGCCGGTCTGAATACCAGAGTCTTGGATTCCTGCATCGGATGCTGTCTCTTCTTCCATGACGTCAAGTCATCAGGGGGTATAAAACATGCATTCAACGCCATTACATCAGTTTTTCTTGCCCCAGATGTCAGGTGTCCCCATAATCGGAAGCAATTATATGTTATGTTACACCTCCAACAAAAAGCAAATACACCAGAAAGCTCAAATACACCAAACCAAAAGAAGTCAGGGGGCTGGAGGGAGAGCAACCAGGACTGCAATAGTGAATACACTCGGACATCTACATTTATGGTAAGTGTACACAACTGTACTATGTTCTTTGTGTTTCACTGTTGCAGTCATTACATTTAGGTAGATTCCCAAAGCTAAGGGAGGAGGAAGTTAGAGAGCATTAGGACAAGCTATTAAGCCCTGCAAAACTACAGTGGCAAAACCAGCTCTGGATTTAGAAAAAATAGGCATGTGGTAATGCTTGGTGAAGGTATGAACACAGCTCCATGTAGCAGCTTCTAGGATGTCCCTGGTAGGGACCCCTCTAAGAAAGGCTACAGAGGTAGACGCAGCCCTGGTGGAATGTGGTCTTATCCCCTGTGGGGTAGGTTTTCCATGGTGCTTACAGTAGAAAAAAATGCAATGGGCTATCCATTTAGAAATGGTTTGCTTTGAAATGGTTTTCCCCTCTGCCCCTGCAGCAAAGCCAACTAGCAGCTGTTCAGATTTTCTGAGAGGCTTAGTCCTGTCCAAACAGAATCTACGTTGTCTGTGCACGTCCACAGAGTGCAGAATTTGTGCTCCTTTGTTTTGTGGATTAGGGAAAAAGGTAGGCAAATGAATGGACTGATTTAGGGCCACACTAGACACCACCTTGGGCATAAAGAAAGGATTGGTCCTGAGGGAAACCCTGTCTGCATGGAAGATAATGAAAGAAACCACTGCCATGAGGGCCTGTAATTCAGACACTCTTCTTGCTGAAGTGATGGCTAGAAGGAAGGCTGGTTTCCAAGAAAGGAGTTTCAACTCTGCAGTTGCAGTTGGTTCAAATGGAGGGAGAGTAAGCTTTTCCAATACAAAGTTAAGGTCCCAGGCTGGAGTAGGGGCTTGCCTGGGGGGGGGGGTCTTACATTTTTAGCCCCTGTGAAGAATTGCATTAACAGGGGGTGAGAGAAGATAAGAGGTTCAGTATTATAATGTGCTGAAATTGCAGAGGCATGAATTTTAATTGATGAGAAGGATATGCCCTTGTGGAGCATAAGTACTGAAGAATATGAGGTAAACTGGGCACCGTAGTGCCAATACCCTGGGTCTGGCTCCAGGAACAGTATCTTTTACACTTTTCAGCATAGGATTTTCTAGTACTAGGTCTCCTTGCTTCCAGAATGACCTCTAGCACCTGCTTACTGAGGGATGCTATTGGAGAGATCAAGGACTTAGCCAGGCTGCAAGGTTCAGGATTTGAAGCTGAGAGTGCAGAATCTGGCCCACCTGCTGGGACAGCAGGGAAGGTGTCTGAGGTAGGTGCCATGGATCCAGCAGTATCATGCTGCACAAGAGGGGGTACCAGTGCTGGCGAGGCCAGTCTGGTACAATAAGAATTGTCCTTGGTTTGTCCTGTTTGATCCTTAGCAGAACCTTCGAGAGGAGGGGCAGAGGGTGAAAGGCATACACTGAGAGGCTTTCCCAGATAAAGGACAGGGCATCTACTTTCCAAGCTTGGCTATGGGAAGTCCTTGTGCAGAATTTGTCCAATTGGTAGTTCTGGGGGTGAGGCATTTGTTTCTCAAGAGGTTGAATATTTATGGTTCAAGTTTCCATTCGTGTGGTTCCATGAGATTTATGCTTAGGTCATATGCCAGTGAATTTAGCTTGCCTGGCAGGAAATGAGCTTGTAGGTGTACTTGGTAGCTCAAGGCTGTGTTCCACAGAGCCATGACTAGTCTGCAGAGAGGATAGACGTGGGTTCCCCCCTGCTTGTTTATGTACCACATAACTGTGGTGTTGTCCGTCTTTAGCAATAATTGTCCTGGAAGGATGTGGTCCTTGAAGGCTGTCAAGGAATTCTGTACAGCTAACATTTCTTTTTGGTTAATATGCAGGTGCATCTGACTTGCATTCCATTTGCCCTGAATGCACCACCCTGCCAAGTGAGCCCCTCCATGCACAGTCTGATGAGTCTGTAGTCAGGATTTAGGCGGCAGGGGATAGATTGAAAGGGAGTCCCTTGTTGAGGTGGCAGGCCTCTGCCCACCAAAGGAACTTTGCCTTTATACAAGTAATTATAGGAATCATTGGTTCCAGGTCCTGAGAATGACACCTTAGGCTTTTTAAATACCACTGGAGTTTCCTCATATGCAGTCTTGCATATGGAATTAGTAGAATGCAAGAGGCCATGAACCCCAGGGCTTGCAGGATTTTCCTTGCAGATAGCTGGGTCTTTGTGGCCAGTAGTTTGAAGTAGACTGTCAAATAAACTTGTTTCTCTGTCATGAGGTAAGCCATCTGGGAAGTTGTGTTCAAGCTTGCTCCCAGGAATATAATCTGTTGGCAGGGTACTAGATGAGATTTCTTTTCGTTTATGGTGTTCCCCAGCGAGGTTAGAAGTTTCTTTACAAATGCCAGATGTTTTAATAGCATGTCCTGGCTTTCTGCCTGAATCAGACAATCATCCAGGTATGGGTATATCTGAATATTTTTCTGCCTGCAAAATGCAATGGCTGGAGCTAGACACTTTGTGAATACCCTGGGCGCAGTAGATAAGCCAAAGGGAAGTGCAGAAAACTGATAGTGCATGGAGCCTGCTCTGAAGTGTAGCTATTTCCTGCAAGATTCCCTTACTAGAATGTGCAGGTAAGCTTCCTTTAAGTCTAAGGTTGCCAACCAGGCATCTTTGCCTAGCATAGGAAGCAGCTGTTGAAGTGTTAACATTTTAAATTTTGGGATTACCAAAAAGATGTTTAGAAGAGAGAGGTTCGGGATAGGACACCAGGAGCTGTCTTTTCTGGGTACCAGGAAAAGTCTTGAGTAAAAACATTGTCCCCTTTCTTCTGTTGGGTTGAATAGCCCTGATACTTAGAAGAGAGAGAACCTGCTGTTGAGCCTCTGCCCATTGATTTAGGGGTAGGTCTGGCCAACCGTTTGGGGTTGGAAAGGTGTGGAAGTGGAATCTGTATCCTTGGAAAACTATACTTAAAACCCATTTGTCCTGGGTAATGAGTTCCCAGTTTTATGCATGTAGGGCGAGCTTTCCTCCTAAGGGAGCAGGCAGTTGAGCAGGGCTTGGAAGGGTTAAGGTTAAGTCATTGTGACATTTTTCCATAGGGGGGGTCTATCTACTTCCAGCTTTGAAAGTGGGAGCCCCCCACTGCTTAGGCCTGTGTGTAGACTGAGACTGTAGCCTAGGTGGTCTGCTGTTCCTGGGTTTGGACTGAGAAGGCCTGGAAGAGACTGGAAAGGACCAATTCTTAGAATGCCAATGTCTACTAAATCTGAGAGGCTGTACTTGCAGGAAATATTTAACAGTTTGCAAAGATTTAGCTTTTTCCTCCATCTTTTTAAGGACTTCTGCTTTGAATCCAAACAGGCTGTCTTGGTTTAAGGTAGCATCCAGTAATTTAGCTTTAACATGATCTGGCAAGTTTTGCTCCTTAAGCCAAGCTTGCCTTCTAAGTACAGACCGAGTGACAGCAGTCCTGCAAGATGCTTCTAAAGAATCAAAAAAAAAATTTTTTTTTTTTCCCAAAATAAAAAAACCCCCCCCCAAAAAAAGGGAAAAGGGAAACCAAAGGGGAAAAAAAAAAACCGTTTTGAATTTTTTGGGAAAAAAAAAGGGGGGGAAAGTTTTTTTAAGTTTTTCCCGGGGGGGGGTTTTTGAAGGAATTTTTTTTTGGGGAAAAAATTTTGGGAAAAAAAAAATTTTGGGGGGGTTTTTTTAAAAGGGGGGGGAAAAAAAAAATTTTAAAAATTTTTTTTTCCCTTTTAAAAACACAAAATTGGGGGGCCCGGTTTTGGGGGGGAAAGGTTTTTAAAAAGGGGGGTTTAAAAATTAAAAGGGGCCCCCTTTTTGGGGAAACCAAAAAAGGGGGGGAAAATTTTTTTTTAAAAAACCCCCCCCCCGGGGGGAAGGGGGGCCCGGGGAAAATTTTTTAAAATTTTCCCCGGGGCCCCCTTTTCCATTTTTGGGGGCCCCCGGGGCCCTTTTTTTGGGGCCTGGGTTCCCCTTTTTCCGGGAAAAAAAACCCCCCAAAAAAAAAATTTTTTTTCCCCCAAATTTTTTGCTTTTTGGGGAAAATTTTTTTTTTTTTTTTTTCCCCTTTTTTTAAAAACCCTTTGGAAAAAGGGCCCTTTTTGGGAAAGGTAAAAAATTTTTTTTTTTTCCCCCGGGGGGGAAAAAAAAGGGGGGCCCCCAAAAATTTCAAAAACAAACCCATTTTAAAATTTCCCCAAAATTTTCCCTTTCATTAAATTTTTTTCCCCTTTTCCACCAAGCCAAAAAAAAAAATTTTTTTAAAAGGCCCAAAACCCCCCTTTTTTTAAATAAAAAAGGGTTTTTTTCCCCCTTTCCAAAGGGGGTTTTTTTTAAAAGGGGCCCCAAAATTTTTTGGGGGGTTTTAAAAAAAATTTTTTTGGTTTTTAAAAATTTTTTTTTTTTTAAAAAAAAAGGGGGAGGGGGCCAAAAAAACCCTTTTAAAATTTTAAAAAAAGGGGGGGTTGGGGAAAAACCCAAACAAAAAACCCTTTTAAAAAAAAATTTTTGGGGAAAAAATTTTTTTTTTGGGGGAAAAAAAATTAAAAAAAAAAATTCCCTTTAAAAAAAAAAAAAAAAAAATTTTTAAAAAACCTTTAAAATTCCCCCTTTTTTGGGGGAAAAAAAGGGGTTTTAAAAAAAAAAAAAATTTTTTTTTTTTAAAGGGGGGGGTTTTTTTTTTTGGGAAACCCCCCCGGGGGCCGGGGGAAAAAAAGGGGGCCCCCTTTGGGGGGGAAGGGGCCCGGGGAAAAAACCAAAAACCCCAAAAGGGGGAAAAAACCCCCCCCCCAAAAAAAAAAAATTTTTTTTTAAAAACCCGGCTCCAAACCCAAGGGTTTTTTTTTTCCCCTTTTGGGGGGGGAAAACCCCCTTTAATTCCCCCCAAAGAACCAAATTCCCTTTTTTCCCTTTTTTTTAAAAAGGGAAAAAGGCCCCCCCCCCCAAAAAATTTAAACAAAGAAAAATTTTTTTTTAAAAAAAATTTTTTTTTAAAAAACCCAAAAAAGGGGAAAAAAAAACCCCAAAAAATTTAAATTAAAGGGAAACCCCCAAAATTTAAAAAGGCCCCCCCTTTTGGGGGGGGGAAAAAAAAAAAGGGGGGGTTTTTTTTTTTTCCCCCCCTTTTGTTTTTAAAAGGGGGCCCCCGGAGGGGCCCCCGGGGCCCCCCCAAAAAAAATAAAAAAGGGGAAAAATTTTTTAACCAAAAGGGAAGAAAACTTTTTGGGTTTTAAGGGGGGGTTTTTTTGGGGGGGGAAAAACCCCCCCAAATTTTTTGGAAAGGGGGGAAAAAAATTTTTTTGGGGGGTTTTTTTAAAATTTTTTTTTTGGGGGGAAAAATTTTGGGAAAAAATAAAATTTTTCCTCCCGGGGTTAAAAAAAAAATTTTAAAAAACCGGGTTTCCTTTTTCAAAAAAAAAAAGGGGGGGGCCCCCGGGGCCCAATTTTTGGGGGGGTTTTTTAATCGGGCCCCTTTTTTTTCCCAAAAGGGGGTTTTAAATTTCTTTTTAAAAAAAGGGGGATAATTTGGGGGGAAAAAAATTTTGGGGAAAATAAAAAAAAGGGGGAACCCGGGCCCCAAAAACCGGAAAAAAAATTTTTGGGAAAAAAAACCAAAAAAAAAAAAAATTTTTTTTTAAAAAAAAAAATTTTTTTTTAAAAATTTTTGAAAAAAAAAGCCCCTTTTCCAAAAAAATTATAAAAAATTTTTTTAAAAAAAAAGGGGGGAAAAAAATTTTTTCCCCAAAAAAAATTTTAAAGGCAAAAAAAAAAAAAAGGGGGCAATAAAAAATTTTTTTTAATAAAAAAAAAAAAAATTTGATTTAAAAGGGGAAAAATTTTTTGTTTAAAATTTTTCTATTCCTTTTTTTTAAAAAAAAAAATTTTAAAAACCCCCCCGGGGGGCCCCCAAAAAAAAAAAAATTTTTGGGAAAAAAACCCCCGGGGAAAAATTTAAAAGGAAGGAAAAAAAAAAAAAGGGGGGGAAAAAAAAAAATTTTGGGGGTTTTTTTAAAAAAAAAAACCCCCCGGGGGGGGCCCCCCTTTTTTTTTTTTTTTCCCCCCCTTTTAAAAAAAAGGGGAAAAAAAAAATTTTTTTTTTTTTTTTTTTTTTTTTTTTGGGTAAAAAAAAAAAAAAAAAAAAAAAAAAATTTTTTTTGGGGGAAAAAAAACAAAAAACCCCAAATTCCCAAAAAAGGGGTTTTAAAAATTTCCTTTTTTTTAAAAAACAAAGGGGGGCCCCCCCCTTTTTTTAAAAGGGCCCCAACATTGGGTTAAACCCAAAAAAACCCGGGGTTTTTTGGGGCAAAAAAAAAAAATTTTTTTTCCCCGGGGGGAAAAGGGGGGGAGTTTTTGGGGGGGGGCCCCTTTTTCCTTTTTTTTTTTTTTTGGGGGGCCCAAATTTTTGGGGTTTGGGTTTTCCCCCGGGGCCTTTTTTCCCGGGGCAAAAAGGGGCCCCCTTTTTTTGGGGTTTTTTTCCCCTTTTTGGGGCCCTTTTTTTAAAAAAAACCCTGGGTTTTTGGGTTTTTTTTTAAAAAAGGGGGGGAAAAAAAGGGGGCCCCCCTTTTTTTTTTTTTGGGGGGGGGGGAAAAAAAAGGGTTTTTAAAAAGTTTTTTTTTTTGGGGCCCCGGGTTTTAAAAAAAAGGGGGGGGGGGCCAAAAATTTTTTAACCCAAAAATTTTTTTTAAGGGGGGGGGGCCCCCAAAAAAAAAAAAGGGGGGTTTTTAAAAAAAAATTTTTTTTAAAAAAAAGGGGGGGGAAATTTTTTGGGGGGGGTTTTTTTTTTTCGGAGGATGTTTTTTTAAAAAAAAAGGGGTTTTTTTTTTTCCCCCGGGGGTTTTTAAAAAAAAAAAACCCCCAAAATTTTCCCGGTTTTAAAAATTTTTTAAAATTGGGGGAAAAAAAGGGGGGTTTTTTTTTTCCCCCCAAAAAATTCTTTTTTAAAAAGGGGGAATTTGGGGGGCCCCCCCAAAAAATTTTTTAAACCCAAAATTTCCGGGGGGAAAAAACCCCCAAATTTGGGGGGCTGGGGTTTTTTTTTTTTGGGGGAAATTTTGGGATTTAAAGGGGGAAAAAGGGGGGGGGGAAAATTTAAAGGGGGCCAAGGGGGGGAAAAATTTTAAAGGGCCGGGGGGCCCCTTTTTAAAAAAATTTTTGGGGGAAAAAAGGGGGTTTGGGGGGGGGGGGGGGTTTTTTTCCAAAAAAAGGAAACCCTTTAAAATTTTTTTTTTAAAAAAATTTTTTTTTTGGGGGGGGAACCCTTTTTTTTTGGGGGCCCTTTTTTTAAATTTTAAAGGGGGTTTTTTTTGGGGTTCCGGGAATTTTTTTGTTTTTTTTTTTAAAAAATTTGGGGGCCCCAAAAGGGGGTTTTTTAAAAGGGGGTTGTTCCCCGGGTTTTTTCCCCCCCCTTTTTTTTTTTTTTTAAAAAAATTTTCCGGGAAAAATTTTTTGGGGTTTTAAAAAATTTCTTTTTTAATTTAAAATTTTTTTTCCCCCCCCCTTTTTTTTTTCCCCCCCCCCAATTTCCCCTTTTTTGGGGGGGGGGTTTTTTTTGGGGGGGGGGGAAAAACCCCCAAAACCCCCCTTTTTTGGGGGGAAAAAATTTTTTTTTTTTGGAAAAGGGAAAAAATTTTAAAAAGGGGTTTTTATATGCAGTTTGCATATGGAATTAGTAGAATGCAAGATGCCATGAAACCCGGGCCCAAAAATTTTTTGGGGGGGTGGGTCCTTTTTTTTAAAAAAGGGGGTTTTTTTTTTTGGGGGAAAAATTTGGGGGTTTTTTTGCTTGCACCCAGGAATATTTTTTGGGGGAAATTTTTTTTTTTTTTTTTTTCCCGGTTGGAAATTTTTAAAACCCCCAAAACCAAAAAGGGGTTTTTTCCCCCCCCAAAAGGGGTTTTAATTTTTTTAAAAAACCTTTTTTAAAAATTTTTCCCGGAATTTTAAAAAGGGGGGAAAAAAAAAAAAAAGGGGGCCCAAAATTTTTTTTTTTTGCCCTTTTTTAAAAAAAACCCCTTTTAACCAAAAAATTTTTTTCCCAAAAAGGGGTTTTTAGGGTTTTTTTTTGGGGCCCCAAAATTTTTTTTCCCGGGGATTGGGTTTTTTTTTTTCTTTGGGCCCCCCAAAAAAAAAAATTTTTTTTAAAAAAATTTTTTTTTCCCCCCTTTTTTTTTTTTGGTTTTTTGGGGAATTTTTTTAAAATTTTTTTTTTTAAAAAAGGGGGGGAACCCCCTTAGGTTTTTTTTCCCCCCCCAAAAAAAAAAAAAAGGGGGGGGGGGGTTTTTTTTTAAACCCGGGCCCCCCCCCAGAAATTTTTTAAAAAAAAAAACCCCAAAAAAAAAAATTTTTTAAAAAATTTAAAAATTCCCTTTTTTCCCCCCCCCAAAAAAAAAGGGGGGGAAAAAGGGGGGGCCCAAAAAAAAATTTTTTAAAAAAAAAATTTTTTTTTCCCCCCCGGGGGGGAACCCCCCAAAAAAAAGGGGGGGCCCAAAAAAAAAAGGGGGAAAAGGGCCCCCAAAAAAAACCCCCAATTTTTGGGAAAAAAAGGGGAAAAAAAATTTCACAAATTTTTTTAAAAAAAAAAAAAAACCCCCCCCCAGTGGAAAAAATTTTTGGGGGGTTTAACCCTTTTTTAAACCCCCCAAATGAGGGAAAAAAACCCCCCCCAAAAAAACCCCCCGGGGGTTTTTTTTAAAAACCCCCCCAAAAAAAAAAAAAACCCTTTTGGGCCCCCAAAACCCCGCCCTTTTAAAAAAGGGTTTTTTTTGGAAAAAAAAATTTTTTTTTTTTTAAAAAAAACAAAAGGGGGGGGAAAGATTTTTTTTTTTTTTAAAAAAAAAAAAAAAAAAAAATTTTTTAAAAAAAAAAACCCCCCCCCCGGGGGGGGTTTAAAAAAAAAAATTTTTTAAAAAAAAACAATTTTGCCCCAAAAAAATTCCCCGGGGGGGGAAAAAATTTTAAAAAATTGGACCCAAAAAAAACCCCGGGTTTTTTTTTTGGGGTTTTAAAAAGGAAAAGAAACCCAAAGGGGTTTTTAAAAAGGGGCCCTTTTTTGAAAGGGGAACTTAAAAAAAAAAAACCCCCCTTTTTTTGGGGGGCCCAAAAAAAAAACCCCCCAAAATTTAAACCCCCCAAAAAAAAAACCCCCCCCTTTTTTTTTTTTGGGCAAAATTTCCCCCCCCAAAAAAAAAAGGAAAAATTGGCCCTTTTGGGGAAAAAAAATTTTTTTTAAAAAAAAAAATTTTTGGGGGGCCCCCTTTTTTTGGGGGGGGGGGGGGGGGGGGAAAAAAAAAGGGGCCCCCCCCCGGGGGGGGGGGGAAAAAAAAGGGGGGGGAATTTGGGGTTTTTTGGGGGGGCCCCCCGGGGGGGGGGGAAAAAAATTTTTTTTGAAAGAAAGGGGGAAAAAACCCAAATGGGGAAAAATTTTTTTTAAAAACCCCCCCCGGGGGGGGGGGGGGAAAAAATTTTTGGGTTTCCCCTTCACTTAAATTTTTAAAAAATTTTTTGGCCCCCTTTTTGGGGGGGGCCCCAATTTCCCCCCTTTCCCCCCAAAGGGGGCCCCCCCCTTTTTAAAAAATTTTTAATTTCAGCTTAAAAAACTTTTGGGGGAAAAGGGGAAAATTTTTTTTTGGAAAAAAATTTTTTTTTGGGGGCCCCCCCCAAAAAAAAAATCCCCAAACCCTTTGGGGTTTGGGAACTTCCCGGGGGGGGGGGGCCCTTTTGGGGGGGGCCCCCCCCAAAAACCGTTTTCCCCCTTTAAAATTTTTTAAAGGGGGTTTTTTCCCCGGGGGGGCCCGGGGTTTTTTCCCCCCGGGCCCCCCCAAAAATTTTTTTTCCCGGAAAAATTTTTGGGGGGGCTTTTGGGGTTTTAAATTTTTAGAACCCTTTTTCCGGGGGGGAAAAAAAAAGGTTTTTTTTAAAAAAAACCCGTTTGGGAGAAAATTTTTAAAAAAGGGTGGGAAAAAAGGGGGTTTTTTTTTGGGGGTTTAAAACCCCTTGGGGCCCGGGTTTTTAACCCCCCAAAAAATTTGGGGAAAAAACCCTTTTTTTTTAAAAAAAAAAATTTTTTTTTTGAAAAAATTTTTTTTTAAAAAAAAAGGGGGGGGGTAATTTTTTTTTTTAAAAAAAACCCGGGAAATTTTAAAAAAAAAAAGGGGGTTTCAAGGAAATTTTCCCCCAAAAGGAAATTTTTTAACCAAAAAGGGGGGTTTTTTTTAAAAAAAAAACCCTGATCCCCCGGGGGGGGGGTTTTTAAAAAAAATTTTTTGGGAAACCCCTGGGGGGTTTGGGGTTTTTAAAGGGGGGGGGGGGTTTTTTTCCGGGGGGGGGGAAAAAAAAAATTTTTCTTTCCCCCCGGGGGCCCCAAAAAGGGGAAAAAAAACCGGGGGGCCCTTTTTTAAAGGGGGAACCCCTTTTTGGGGGGGGGGGGGCCCCCCTTTAAATTTTTTTCCCCCCCTTTGGGGGAAAAAAAAAAGAAAAACCCCCCCCCCCCCCAAATTTTAAAAAAGGGGGGGGGGAAAAGGAAAAAAGGGGGGGGGCCCCCGGGGGGCCCCCTTTTTTTGGGGGGGGGAAAAAAAAAAGGGGGGGAAACCCCCCCCCGGGGGGGGTTTTAAAAAGGAAACCCCCCTTTCCCCTTTTTCCCCCTTTAACCTTAAAAAAAAGGGCCCGGGGCCCCGGGTTAAATTTTTTTAAAATTTTTGGGAACCAAAAAAAATTTGGGGCCCCTTTCCCCAAAATTTAATAAATTTTCCCCCCCCAAAATTTAAAAAGGGCCCCCCCCCCAAAAAACCCTTTTTAAAAAAAAGGGGGGAAAACCCCCCCCCAAAAAAAAAAAAAAATTTTTTTAAAAAAAAGGGGGGCCCCCCAAAAATTTTTTTTGGGGGGGTTTTAAATTTAAATTTTTGGGAAAAAGGGAAAAAGGGGGGGGGAAAAACCCCCCCCCAAAAAAAACCCCCCCCTTTTTTTAGAAGGGGGGTTTTAAAAAAACCCAAAACCCCAAAAAAAAAGGGTTTGGGGGGGTTTAAAAACCCGGGGGGGGGGAAAAAAATTGGGTTTTTTGGGGCCCCCGGGGGGGGGGGCCCCCCCCCCCCCCCCAAAAAAAAAAAAACCCCCTTGGGGAAAAAAAAAAGGGGGGGGGGAATTTTTAAGAGGGGGAAAAAAAAAAAATTTAAAAAAATTTTTTGGGGGGGGGAAAAGGGAAAATTTAAACCCCCGGGGAAAAAGGGTTTTTCCCCCCCCCCCAAAAAAAAATTTTCCCCCCCCCGGGGGGGAAAAAAGGGGGGAACCCCTTTAAAAAAAACCCAAAATTTTTTTTTAACCCCCGGGGAAACCCCGGGAAAAAAAAAAAACCCCCCCCAAAGGGGGGGAAAAAACCAAAACCCCAAAAAAAAAAAGCCCCTGGAAACCCCCCCCGGGGCCCCCCCCGGGCCTTTTGGGGAAAAAAACCCCCCCAAGAAAAAAAAAAAATTTTTTCCCCCGGGGCCCCCGAAACCCCGGGGGGGCCCGGGGGGCCCCCCGGGGGGGCCTTTTTTTCCCCAAGCCGGGGAAAAACCCGGGGTTTTTTTCCCAAAATTCCCCCAAACCCCCAAAAAATTTTTTAAATTTTGGGGGCCCCCCAAGATGTCCGCAAAGGATACATCATCCGAGGATGACTTGGGGGACCCTTCCGCATCATCGAGGTCGGTATCCGAGGTGAGAGACTCATCAGGGGAGTCTACGCGCTTCCTCTTGCACTGTTTCTTCCTCGGAGGTTCCTCCGAAAGCATTTCGGAGGGACCTCCAGGAAGAAGGGAACCCCCAATGGTGGTAACCTCAGGCCCAAGGGCTCCGCTGTTGTGAGACAGGGGGATTGCAAAGGAGCCAGTCTCCGTGCCAAGGGAAGGTGGTGGTGAGATGGTAGAAGTGGCCAGAGAGGATTTGGCCAAGGCACTCCTCATGGCCTTGAAGGCGGGACCCCCAGAGTCCTGGGATGGTTCAACCCCCAAGGCCACAACAGCAGTCGGAACTCCCGCAGCCGATGCACCGAGAGGGAGTCTCGGAACCGAAAGGATCGGTCCCGAAGCCTCCCCCCCGGGGCCAACAGAGGAGGTCCGTGTACCGAACCCCGACCCGAAGGGCGGGGTTGGAGTTAGGGTTGGAACCGACCCGACAACCTCCAACGGCTCCACCAACACTGACTCCAATGGCACCGAAGCTGTTGGAGGTGGAAACGAGATAGCAGGATGGGAAACCGTCTCCGGAGCCGACTGGGCTGGAGCCGAGATCAACTTTGCAAAGACCGGAGACTGAAAAAGCCTTTGAAGCACCCTGTCTACATCCGAATCAGACATCCTCGACGACCGAGAAGAGACCGACTGGGTCCGAGTCGACTTCGCCGGCTCCGAAAGACTGGGGGACCGGCTCCGAGGGAGATTCCACTACTACTGCAATTTCCCTCGGAGCCAATGGGGACTTCGGCACCGAAGGGGAAGAGTCTGAGCGGGCAACCCTCATCGGCTCCGAAGGCAGTGGAGCCGATGGAGATGACTCGCCTCTCGATGCCCGAGCTCTCGACTCCGAAGCCAGAGGAGTCGAGGCTGGAGACATCGAGGCAGACCGTTCCGCCCTTGGCTCCGAAGTCCGTGGAGCCGATGGAGAAGCCTGCCGTGACTTTTTAGCTGCTGGATCTGACGGGCTGGTCGGAGCCGAAGATTTTTTCTTCCTTGAAGGGGAAGAAGAAGAAGATAGGGCTTCCTCAAAGGAAGGGGTAATAAGCCCTTTCAAAATTAACTTATTTTTCCTCTCTTGGAGGACGCGAGAGGAAAAAGCGTGGCAAATGCTACAGGATTCCCGGAGGTGCTTCGGGCCCAAACAGTAGACACACAATGAATGGTCATCCGTAATGGACATTTTATAACTACATTTGGAACATTTTTTAAAACCTGATGGTCTATGTTCCTTCGACATGGTTACACACTTCAGACACTTAACTTCAAAAAACTACGCAAAAACTACACAAATGACAGCCTAGACTCTAACTAAAACGCCTAGGATAGGGCAAGGCCCCTCTAACTCAAACGGGAACGCTTACCACAAAAAATACAATTTTACCACATAAAACTTTAAATTCACAGTCCCAACAACAAGTAGCTGTTAAAACAGCTTTTGGGTAAGTTTTAGCACAAAACTAGACAGAAATAACTTCACTAAGAGGCACTTAGCTCAGCCAAGTCCGAGACCACGTCTATGCTTCAGAAGCGGCAAACGAGATCTGGGGAAGCAGTAGTGGTGCATCCTGGGATACGAGGTAACTCGGCCAATAAGAGACTGCGTTCTATTGTATAGCGGCTGAATCGGAGTCGAGGATTGGGTCAGAACCCATCTGTAGAGAATGTAGGCGAGATAGGATCACATTACATCTATATTCAACACCCATTGGTCTTGGGTGATCATGTGTCAATTTTTTGAGAAAAGTGCTAGCTTTCCCCCTAGGGGTGCTGTCAACTGTTGAGAGCTTGGCAGTTGCAGAGGGAAGTC
The DNA here is from genome assembly GCF_019279795.1 of Protopterus annectens. Classification (NCBI taxonomy): domain Eukaryota; kingdom Metazoa; phylum Chordata; order Ceratodontiformes; family Protopteridae; genus Protopterus; species Protopterus annectens. The sequence continues at coordinate 640,250,381 of NC_056749.1, forward strand.
ATTGTGACTGTTTCCTATAAGGTTGTGATTTGTCTTTTCCTCCTTTGGGGGCTGAAGCACCCCATTGTTTAGGTCCATAGGAGCCTTGGGGCTGAGATCTGCCTCTTGGGCATCTGTATCTGCCTCTTTGTGGCCTGTCTGACACTGGAAAGGACCAATTTTTTGAAGGCCTGTTCCTGCTAAATCTAGGTGGCTGAACCTGTAAGAAATCTTTCACAGTTTGCATTGACTTTGATTTACCCAACATTTTCTTTTAAACCTCTTCTGCCTTAACACCAAACAAAGTATCATGCTGTAGTGGAGCATCCAATAATTTCATTTTAACATGGTCAGGTAAACTTTGCTCTTTTAACAAAGCATGTCTTCGAATAACTGAGCCTGTAACTACGGCTCTACAAGAAGACTCTGATGAATAAAAACCACATTGCAGAGTATGCTTTCCCACTTGTTCAACTGCATGCAATAAATCCTGCATTTCTTTACTGTCAGGACCTTCTACATTTGTAACCATTTTCTGCTTTAACAATGACATAAGATACTGCTGATATTTAAGCATGTGAAACTGACAGTTTAGAGCTCTTACAGCTAAAGTAGCAGAAGTGTAAACTTTTTTCCCCCATCTGTCCAGAGCTTTGAAATCCCTATCTGAGGGGACAGGATTTTTGGCAGTGGAAGCTTTAACCCCTTTTGGACCCCGAGAAATAGTTTCTGGGTCCGCAGCAGGGTTTTTGTAAAGAAATTTATGAGAGTCAGGGACCCTGTAGTACCTGTCTGGCTTTACTGGTGCAGGGGGTAAAGAATCTGGAGACAGACTGGATTCAGAGAAAAAATCATCAACAATATCAAGCACAGGGGGGGATTGCCAAGGGCCTGTGCTGAGGCAATAGAAGGAAATCTCTGAGCCTTTTCTTGGATTCTGAGTAATCCTGGCTCTCCCAATGGAAATGCTCCCTCATGGTGTGCAGGGTTTCCCCAAAAGAGTAATTCTCAGGTGGTGAGGCAGAAGGAATGGACTCTCCTGCATCAGAGTCCTCATAGGGAGGGAGAGAATAACCCTGGTCAGAGGAAGAATCAGAAGAAATGGAAACCCGATCAGAGGAATCATAATCAGTGTCTTGCCTAGGCCTTTTGTCAGGAGTGGGATGGGAGCCCCTGATTAAAGTAATAAGGTCTTCAGCCATTTTAAGCATCTGTTTTTTAGGCATGGATGACTGTTCTGGAGAATGTTGCACTTGTTTCTTTGTCTTTAAAGGTGTTTTTGATTTTGCCTTTGCTGTAGTAGCTTTAATTGTAAGCTGTGAAGGTCTGAAAACACCCTCAGAAGCCGGTGCCTGCTCAGCGGCTTCAGACCCATCTGAGGGTATATTTTCCGTAGGCCCAATACCTTGAGTTTCCACAGGCCTAGGTGTCTCCACGCGGCTGTCGGTTGTGGCCTGTGGCTCTGAGGTAGCGGGTGTCAGGGGCTGTGAAAGCGCCTCACTAAGAACCGGTGACTGGCCTAGAAGAGGCTTTGTCAGTTTTGGACCTCGGATGCCTGTCTTTTTTTTTGTCTTTGCGTTTTTTTATAAATTCTGGTCATCGGTTGTTCCGACGGCATTACGTCATTAAATCTTCGTCCAAAATAATGTAAAGCAAAATCAAACCGACGTTTAATAGTGCGTTTGTTAAATCTAGCACAAAACTGACAACTAGTGACATCGTGGTCAGGGCCTAGGCAAGGAATGCAGTAAGAGTGGAAGTCCTTATGAGGTATTTGCTTCCCACAAGAAATACAATTATTAACTTTTACTGACATCGGTCTGGAGCAAGAAAAAGTTTCCCCAACGGGGTGCTTAGCTTTACTGAAGAATTCGGTTCTGAAACTCAATTTTGAAAATCTCAGGAGTCGGCCGACCAGCACTTGCGAACTGCTTATGCTTCGGGCACCACGCGGCAAGAAAGATTAAAGAAAATGGCGTCGGTTGTAACTTTTATACCCCTGGCGCACTGACGTCAGGGAAGGAGCGACAGCAACCAACACCAGACCAAGACTTTGGAATTTGGGCCGACTACAGGACGCTTGCCAGCAGGATAACCCAAGTGTAATGACTGCAACAGTGAAACACGATGAACATCTCAAGAGTTTTTGGAGAACTCAAGAAGAAATTCCCTATTAAAATGTTTAGTGTCCTCAAAATCACAGTTATGTACTCACTGACAACTCTGCATCTGTGTCGCCTGTGTTTTGTACTTCTTCAACTGATGGGTCTCTGATCCTACCTCTGCTTCATCTTCAGCCACTTGATAAACATTAGGCTCCATAGGTTGAGTTCCTCCTCACACCCATAATCCCCCAAATACTCCTGAGACACCTCAGGACAAGGTTGCCCTTTATTTAGTTAATCACAATGGAAAATGGAAAACAGCCAGTAGTAATCTCAGAGTTAAAGAACGCATATGGTGAAAAGGTGGGAAACAAGGGATGAATCAGAGAAGGAATACTCAAGTTTCTGCTGTGTGGGCTCCAATCTTAAACATCCCTCAGATCATACCAGGATCCAGACTAAAAGGGAAGGGGGATGGTGAGTGGGAAATTGAGAAAGGATGAAAACAGACAATACAAATGCAGCATTATGACTATAACATCCGATGTTGTCTTTTTGGTCCATTCCTCAGCTGATGAGACAAAGTCCCCAGCTACAGTAATCATGGGTGGTCCTCAATGAAGGTTATTCTAGAACACCACTGGGTCAAAAGCTGCCCTATTTCTTAATAATATATCTAATTTGCAATGACTTATAAAGCTATGAGCAATGGACCATGTAGTAGCTGCACAGATGTCATCTATAGATACTTTAGACCAAAAAGGGGATGATGTGACCATGGACCTGGTGGAGTGTGCTTTAGGATTTTTGGGTAATGACAGGCCTTTGCTCCTGTAAATAAAGTTAATGCAATCAGTGAACCACCTGGCTAGAGTTACTTCTGCCACTGGTGTGCCTAATTTGGCTTTGGAAAAAAAATACAAATAGCTGTTCTGATTTCCTTAAGTCTTTAGTTCTGCGGATATAAGCTCGGAGCTATCTATAAACATCCAATAAATGAAGCATGTACTCTCAATTTTTTGAAAAATTTATGAAAGAAGATTGACAGGTTAACTGACTGATTCAGGCTTGCTTCTGACACTATTTTAGGTATCAAGGAGGAATTAGTCTGAAGTGATACCCTCTCCTTGAGAAAAATAAGGTAAGGTGGCTGAGAAGAAATGCTTGTAGATTGGCTACCAATCTAGATGAGGTAATGGCAATTAGAAACAGTTTTCCAGGGCAAGAATTTCAATTCTGTTTTTGCTGGGGGTTCAAAGGGAAGCTGAATAAGGGCCTGAAGAATTAGAGTAAGGTCCTGTGGAGGAACTAGGATCTTTAATTGGAGGCCGAAGCAGCAAGGCTTTCCACAATCTTAAGGAAGCTAGAGATGAAAGATCCACACCCAGGTGAAAATTTGAGATGGCAGCCAACGGTATCTTGACAGTTGAATAATTAGCCCCATCGTTGAAAATGGAGGCTAGAAAATCCCAGCCAGAATCGATACAGAAAAGGGGTCTAAATATCTCTGATGGGCCCAAGTAGAAAATCTTTTTCATTTACTTTTGATAAATTTTCCTAGTGTGGCTTTTTGAGATATTAGAATGTGGCAAATAGCAGAAGAAAGCCAGAAACTTCTGGCCATCACTGGAAGTGAAGAAACCATAAGATCAATTTGACAGAAAGTATATCTGGGTGAGGCAACCTGGACGGGTGAGACAAATGGCCCTGCACAAGATCCAGCACCCAGGTAGGGTGAACTTGGTGGGGCCACAGGAGGGGGGCAATGAGGATAACCTTACTTTCCCTCTGTAATGCCTTCTGAATAAACTTTGGGATGATAGGAGGGAAGGAGTGTAACAGTCCAGAGGGCCAATCATTAACTACAGTGTCTCTCAGTGACCCCCACCCTCAACCCAGGGGATTGAGGGCAAAGTTCCTGTTGCACTTATCACTGAGGGGAGAAACAAACAAATTGCAGCACGGCTGACACCATCAGTGAAATATCCTTTCTGCAACTCTTGACAGACCCCTTGTTGGGAAGTACGATGGACCTGCTCAGTTTGTCTACCAAGCTGGTTTTCCCAGGAATATGTGTTGCCAAAAGAAAGCAGCCAGGAGAGATTACTCATTGCCAAACACTCACTGCCTCCCTGCAAAGTGGCTAAGATATGGTTCCCCCTTGTCTGCTGATGTACCAAACCACTGACATATTGCCTATCTGAACTGCAGCCACCTCTAAAAGGAGAACATCTTGAAATACCTGCAGTGCCAACAGGACTGCTCTCATTTCTAGGACACTGCTCTGAATACTAGCCTGTCTGGGACCACATGCCTTGGACTGTCCTTTCAAAATAATGCCCCTCACCCCAGCTGGGAGGCATCCATAGTCAATGTAGCCCTGGGAGAGGGAAGAGTGAATGGACGGTCTGGGAAACTTCCTGTGCATGAATCCACCATGTTATGCGTCATTTGCAAGCTCTTGTGATTCATAAGGGACTCAACACCAGTTGTCTTGACTACTGTATTGCTAGAGTCTGCTGCAGTAGTCTCATGTGAAAGTGTGCCAAGGGGACCAGTACTATGGAGACTGCCATCAAACACAACAGTTGAAGAATTAATTTGGCTGGAGGTGAATGAAAAGTAAGGATGTGTAAATTCCTGTTTTCTTAAAAATCTCCAGTCTTGTTTGTGGCAGACTTGACACTTGTGTAAGGGTATCTAGATGGGCTACAATGAACTCCAGAGTTTGAGTTGGATAAAGTTGAGACCTGAAGAGGTTTACAGTAATGCCCAGCTAGGAACAAAGACGGAGCAAGTGATCCCTCGCTTGAGTTAGTAGAGCTTGGCAGTAATCTCCTCTGCTGCAGATGTGTCATCTTCCATTGGAATTCTCCCCTCTCCCATGAGAAGACTTTTCTCCACAGGAGTCTTGGGAAGTACCTTGCGACTTCCTGAACTACAACTTTGTGTTATCTCTCTGGTTATGAGCAAAAGTCCTCTGAGGGTTAGAAAAACAGATTACAATGGCACAGTCTTCCCATCTTGCTTGCTCCTGGACAGAGTGTTTTTCAGCTTGGGGCCGAATAAGATGAATCCATCAAAAGAGGCACTGATGAACAAAGACTTGAAGGGCTTCACAAAGGTGCATCCAGGCATGTCTTTTAATGGTTAAACCTGAATCTGCTGTTCTAGCAGCTTCATCTAAAGCATGAGATATCAGTGTCATAAAAGCAATGTATAAAGACTGTTGAGTGCCAATTGCAAAGAAACATTTTTCTTATCCTCCACAGACATGGACCCAGACAGGGTAGTGAACTGTTTGATCAATTCCCTCTTAAATCTCGTAACGTGTGCTAATGGTAAAGGTCGCCTACACAAACATGCTTCTTGAATTTGTCCAAAGTCCTACATTCCTTATTAGGAGGATGGACAGTGGAGCTCTGTTCCACTAGTTCTTTCCTAGTGGTTGCTGCAAACCACCACAGCATCCACAGGAGGACCGTTACTCCAATGAGCCCTAACTTTGGCTGTGATGAGATACCTGTCCAGGCATTTGGGGATGGGCTCAGCGACATCAGTATCCTTCCAAACCCAGTGGGAGATGAGGTCTACCATATTATCTGCCAGGGGAAATTCCCAAGACCTAGTTGAGCCACGTCTGAAAGCCTAAAGGATCCTGGACTCTTCTTGGGAAGGGAGGGCTTCAGAAAAACAGCATCCTTTCTGTTTCAAAAGCTCAAGTACCTTTACAACTAAAACATCCTCAAGGGGTGATTTGGGGGACCCCTACCCTTCACTGAAGTTACTATCTTTTGTTAGTAACTTTTGTGGAGACTCTAGGTGCCTCCTTTTGAAGTGTCGGCTTTTGAGGAAGCTCTTTAGTTGGAGAATCTGGAGAGGATTCAGAAATGCCAGCAGTATTCTGTATGAGGACATTCTCAAGGCTTGACCACACTGGCTGTCCAAATGAGACAGGATGAAAAGACCAAGCTTCCACAGCTGACTGCTGAGTGTAGGGTGGACCTGAGATGGGTAAGAATGTCTCTTCCATCGAACAGGAGAAGCCTCTCTCCACTTCCTAAAAAGCTGAAGCCAAGGAGGACCTCAGTCTTGCCCCCACTGGATCCGAAGAAGCCTGTGAGGGCCAACATTCAATCCCCCCCAGCAATATCCTCGAAGCAGAGGTCAGAGCCAAGATGACCAGCACCGAAGCTCCAAAAGGAAGAGATGGCTTTAAGAGCACTGGAGTCGATCCTAGCCCCTGGATCCGATGTACATGCTATGGCCCCAAGATCCTTCTGGATCTGAGAAGATTGGAACCATCTGTGTCAGAAAAAGTGCTGGGGTCAAAGAAAGGCCAGGCCTCTCATCCGACACAGACATACTCAGGAGTCTCTGGTCAGAAATATCTAAAACCACCAGACAGATCAGAGTAGGAGTCAAGTAAAAGCTTGGAGTTGTGTGGTAGAAATACTCAATGGTACAGTGGAAGATGGAGATGATACCACACCCAATTAAATCTGAGAAATTTTCTCATCATCCTATCCACATCTGCTTCTCATAAACTCCTGGATGACATGAGGAAAGATGATATTGATTGTGGCTGGGAAGCTCTTTGAGGTGTGTCGTGAAGGAAAAGGGGAATGAAGCCTCAGAGAGATTTGTTCCAGTGAAAATCTGAGTGACTTAGACCTGGACTTAGTTGGATGTGAATGACGGGAGAAATCCCAAGGTCTAGTTTTCATCAGAGTTGAGCCCTTGGAAGTGGATAGATCTGACATCTTAGCAATTTTCTTGGACAAAGCTGAGCTTAAAGTTGTTGAGGGAGGACAGCAATCAGAGGAGCAGCGCCTCGAGTCTTTTGTTTTTTTCCTGCTGCTTCTCTCGAGGATTTCTTGGATGAAGTAGGAGCTCCGGAGCCAGATGAAGTAGAAGACGGGTGAAGACCTCGGAGGATTAACTTACTCTTTCTCTTGTTCAAAGCCCTGTTATTGAAACCAGAACAAATATCACAATTAATGATAAGATGGAGTAGGCCCAAGAAATAAACACATTGAAAATATCTGTCACTGTTTGGAATCTTGTGTATTCAAAGCAGAACACTATTTAAAACTAGTAGGTTTTTCTGACATAGTAGAAAAGGGAGAATACCAATAATGGTAATTATAACTATCTAATTATAGGTAAAGGGAACAGAAACACTAGCAATGGTAACAGATGATGTACAACAGGGTTAGCCACAAAATGTGCATGGGCTTAAGGCCCAAACTCTAACTTCAACAAGAAAGATCACAATCCCCCTCCTAAAACAACAAAGAAAAAAAAAAACTTTTTTTTTTTTTTTTAAATACAGGGTAGGAATAGAAAGGTATTATCCTACAGAAAGGAGAAATAAATAAAACTATAGAGAAAAATAGTAAAAAGCTGCACTTACGTAAATTAACCTGCTCGAGCTAACACTGACCACGTCTTACCACTGAACTGACAAACGAGACCTGATGCATCTCAGTAGTAGTTAGGGGATTATAGGTAAGGGAAGGAGCTTGAGCTACAGAACCTAAAGTCTACTGAATGGCCGAGGACAGAGACTCATCAGTTAAGGAACAGATGAAAAAGATAATATCAGAGCAAATAGTGATACTACACACTGGCAAACATCTCATCTTTGATCCACTGAAAAAGGCACCTTCAAGCAGATGTATTTTTGGTAGTTAGAACCCAATCAATTTTTCCTCAGTCACTAGCACAGCAGCCTATATTCCTTTGGATATGGGCAAAAAGGAAGAAATTTTAAGAAAACAAGTTAAATAACATATATAAAGATAAGGATAAACATCTTTACCATTCATTTGGTGTATATTGCAGGTCCCAGAAGACTGTGTTTGTCTCGCTCATCATTTGTTAACCCTAAGCCTGTCCAGCCTGCTGGCACTTAAGCTTTTTATAATATCCCTTAAAAGCTGCATCTCTGACAGAAACCTAAAATCAAAATAAAGGCCTTTGCAGCAGCATCCAGGTCATGACAACATGTTCAATACAGTACCTAATTATTTTATTCAGACTCAAGAATCCAGTGCCAAAGGACAAAAAAACAAAGTTTATTGCAAAGCTTTCGGGTCACAAACATCCTTCCTCAGTGCTACTATCATGAAATTAAAAATACAACATTTAAATAGGAGTTCTTAAAAAACACATGATTACAGCCAGCCTATCACAGAATAATAATGATACCCCATATTACAATATGCACTTTGTAACAATGCATATGTATATACAAAAAAGTTATATAAAATCATTTAAAAATTCATATATAAATATATATGCACATACCATACACATATATATACATATATATATATATATAAACATACACATAAAACTATAAGTTTTCTGCCATTTTTTTTTTTTTTTACTAAAATGGGCTTCAAGCTAACAACATTATTTGAACCAGGTAAAGAACCTGTAACCTAACTATCCACTCGTACTCTAAGTTCAACAATATTGTTTATGTTACCACCCCTATAACTAACATATACTGCATCAATAACTCTGAATTTAAATTGATGTTCTTGACATTTTTCAGAAATGTGTTTACTTAATGCATTAGTTTTGATGTTTCTTCTAATTTCATGCTTATGTTCAACTATACGTGCTCTTAATTTCTCTATAGTTTTTCTGACATTGAATGATGAACATGAAGTAAAAGTAGCTAAGTACACAACATTAGTAGTATTACAATTTGCTGAACAATCTAACATATATTCTTTATTAAGTTGTGGGGTACTTAAAAATGTTATTCTCTATATAAATATCCATACAACAACTGCAGTTTAGATATTTTGTAGTACCTGGTTTACTAAAAAAGTACAGTTGTGTACCTACCATAAATGTAGATGTTTGAGTGTATTCACTGTTGCAGTCATTACATTTGGGTTATCCTGCTGGCAGGCTACCCGCAGTTGGCCCGAGTTCCAAAGTCTAGGTCCGACATCAGTTGCTGCCGCCTCTTCCCTGACATGAGTGCGCCAGGGTTATAAAAGATGCAACCAACACCATTTTCTTCAGTTTTTCTTGCCCCAGATGTCAGGTGCCACCAAATAGGAAAGGCTGGAAAAAATTATGCCAAAAAACATGCATGTACTAAAATAAACATTTCCTTCATCTACAAGCATATACATCACATAGGTTGTAGAGAGTTGAGAAGTACCGAAAGGTCCCAGCAATGAAAAGGGGGATGGTGGGTGGGTAACCTGGACTGCAACAGTGAATACACTCGAACATCTACATTTATGGAAGGTACACAACTGTACCATGTTCATCGTATTTCACTGTTGCAGTCATTACACTTGGGTAGAATCCCAAAGCTGAGGTTGGGTGGCTGGGCCTAAATAGGATTAGGAGAGGCTATCAGAGCCTGCAGAACTGCAGCGGCAAAGCCTGCTCTGGATTTAGAGTAGAGAAGTAAGTGGTAGTGCTTGGTGAAAGTGTGCAGTGAACTCCAGGTTGCAGCTTCTAAAATGTCTTTGGTTGGTACTCCTCTGAGAAAGGCTGCTGAAGTGGCTGCTGCTCAGGTAGAATGTGGCCTTATGCCCTTAGGCACTGATTTGCCATGTTGTGCATAGAAGAAGCAAATGCAGTGTCCTATCCATTTTGAAATTGTCTGCTTTGAGATGGGCTTTCCTTGTGATCCTGCAGCATAAGCTACAAACAGTTGCTCAGTTTTTCTGAAAGCTTTTGTTTTGTCCAAGTAGAATGGTAGCTGTCTGTGTATATCCAAAGTGTGCAGAAGTCTCTCCCCTTTATTCTGGGGATTTGGATAGAAAGTTGGCAAATGAATGGTTTGGTTAAGAGCCACACTGGAAACCACCTTTGGCATAAATGTTGGGTTTGTCCTTAGATAGACCCTGTCCTGATGAAAAATTATGAAAGGTTCCACTGCCATTAATGCCTGTAACTCTGAGACTCTTCTTGCTGAAGTTATTGCTAGGAGCAGAGCAGTTTTCCATGGTAAGAATTTTATATCAGCTTTGTTGGCTGGCTCAAAAGGAGGCAGTGTGAGCTTTTCTAATACAAAATTGAGCTCCCAGGTAGGTACTGGTGCTCTCCTTGGGGGTCTTATGTTTCTTTCCCCTCTGAGGTACTGCCTTAGCAGTGGATGTGAAAAAATAGGAGGTTGCGTATTGTAATGAGGTGAAATGAGAGAGGCATGGATCTTACTAGATGAAAAGGATAGGCCTTTGTCCAGCATCTCAGTTAGGTATTGTAAAATCTGAGGTATATTTGGTACAAGTGGTTCGAGTCCTTGTGCCTGGTTCCAAGCACAGAATCTCTTCCATTTTTCTGCATAAGATTTCCTAGTGCTGGGCCTCCTGGCTTCTAAAATGACATCCATAACAGCTTTAGAGAGAGGTGTGGCCTGAGTGACTCTCTTATCTGCCATGCAGCCAGATTTAAGGTTCTGAGTTGTCTGTGTAGAATCTGATTGTTTTGTTGAGTCAGAAGATGAGGATTTTGAGGTAAAGGCCAGGCTGCGCCTTGAGACAAGCTCTTTCGGAGTGGGTACCAGTGCTGGCGTGGCCAGTCTGGGGCAATCAGGATCATTTTTGGCTTCTCTTGTCTGACTTTTAGGAGTACCTTGGGAAGAAGAGGCAGTGGAGGGAAGGCATAAACTGTCAGGGTTTTCCAGCTGAATGAAAGAGCATCCACTTTCCATGCTTGTGAGTGATAAGTTCTTGTGCAGAATTTCTGTAGTTGGCAGTTGTGAGGGGAGGCAAAAAGATCTATGTCTGGGCGTCCCCATTTCCTTGTTATTATGCTGAAGACCTGTGGATTTAGTTTCCAATCGTGCGGATCCATGAGATTTATGCTTAGTTCGTCTGCCAGTGTATTTTTCTTTCCTGGCAGGAATTGTGCCTGCAGATGTACTTGACAGGTCAGTACTGTGCTCCACAGAGTCATGGCTTGCCTGCAGAGGGGGTAGGAATGTGTGCCCCCTTGCTTTTTTATGTACCACAACTGTGGTGTTGTCCGTCTTTAGTAACAGTTGCCCTGGATGTAGTAGATCCTAGAAGGCTGTCAGGGCATTCTGTACAGCTAGCATCTCTTTTTGATTGATATGAAGATGCATTTCTTTCTTGGGCCACGTGCCCTGAATACATTTTCCTGCAATGTGTGCCTCCCAGGCATAATCTGATGCATCCGTTGTTATTGTCTGCCTGGCTGTGGGTAAGGTGAAGGGCTGTCCCTTGTTGTGGTGACAGGCCCTGGACCACCATCGAAAATCCTGTTGTAGACAGGGAATTATAGTTACTATTGTTTCCAGGCTGTGGCAGTGTTGAGTCCAAACACTTTTTAGATACCATTGCAGTTTCCTCATATGCAGTCTTGCATATGGAATTAGCAGAATGCAGGATGCCATGAATCCCAGGGCCTGCAGAATTTTTCTTGCAGGGAGCTGGGACTTTGTTGCCATCATTTGAAAGTAATGAGTCAGTTGCCTTTGTTTGTCTGGCGTGAGATAAGCCATCTGGGCAGTTGTATTTAAGCTTGCACCCAGGAATATTATCTCTTGAGATGGCACTAGTTTTGATTTATTTTAATTTACTGTGTACCCTAGGCAAATTAATAATCTTTTCAAACGCCAGATGCTTTAGTAGAATGTCCTTGCTCTCTGCTTGAATAAAGCAGTCGTCCAAGTAGGGATATATTTGAATTCCTCTTTGTCTGCAAAATGCGATTACTGGTGCCAGGCATTTTGGGAAGACCCTGGGCGCAGTAGACAAGCCAAAGGGCAGTGCAGAGAATTGGTAATGCATTGAGTCAGCTATGAATCTGAGGTATCTTCTGCAAGATTGTCTGATTGGGACATGCAGGTATGCCTCCTTGAGGTCCAAAGTAACTAGCCAAGCCTTCTTGCCCAGCAAGGGTAGAAGTTGCTGCAGTGTTAACATTTTGAATTTTGGAACATCCAGGAAAGTATTTAGGATTGACAAGTCCAGTATTGGTCTCCAGGCTTTGTCCTTTTTGGGTACCAGGAAGAGTCTTGAGTAAAATCCTTGTCCCTGTTCTTGCTGTGGTACTCTTTGAATAGCTCCCATGTCCATGAGAGCAGCAATTTCCTTTTGTGCCTCTGCCCATTGGTTCTGTGGCAGGTCCGGCATACCTTTTGATTTTGGAAGGGTGTGAAAGAGGAACCTGTAACCCTGAGAAACTATATTCAGTACCCATTTGTCCTGGGTGATTATGTGCCAGCTTTGTGCAAAAAGTGCTAGCTTTCCCCCTAGGGGTGCTGCCAAAAGGTATGTGCTTGACCTTTGTAGAGGAAAGTCATTGGGACTGTTTCAAGTAAGGTTGTAATTTGTCTTCCCCTCTTTTGGGGGCAGAAGCACCCCATTGTTTAAGTCTGTAGGAGCCTTGGGGCTGAGATCTGCCTCTTGGGCATCTGTATCTGCCTCTTTGTGGCCTGTCTGACACCTGAAAGGACCAATTTTTTGAAGGCCAGTTTCTACTAAACCTAGGTGGTTGAACCTGTAAGAAATCCTTTACTGTCTGCATAGATTTTGCTTTATCCTCCATTTTCTTTAACGCCTCTTCTGCCTTAACACTAAACAAAGTATCATGCTGTAGTGGAGCATCCAATAATTTTACTTTAACATGTTCAGGTAAACTTTGTTCTTTCAACCAAGCATGCCTTCGAATGACAGAGCCTGTAACTACGGCTCTGCAAGAAGCCTCTAATGAATCAAAACCACATTGCAGAGTATGCTTTCCCACTTGTTCAGCTGCATGCAATAATTCCTGCATTTCCTTATTGTCAGGATTTTCTGCATTTGTAAGCATTTTCTGTTTTAACAAAGACATGAGGTACTGTTGATATTTAAGCATGTGAAACTGGAAGTTTAAAGCCCTTACAGCTAAAGTAGCAGAAGTGTAAACTTTTTCCCCCATATATCCAGAGCTCTAGAATCCCTATCAGAGGGAGCAAGGTTTTTAGCAGTGGAAGCCTTAATCCCTTTGGGACCCTGAGAAATTGTTTCAGGGTCAGCAACAGGGTTTTTATAAAGAAATTTATGAGAGTCAGGGACCGTGTAATACCTTGTCTGGCTTGACTGGTGCAGGGGGTAAAGAATCAGGAGACAGACTGGATTCGGAGAAAACATCAACAACAATATCAAGCACAGGGGGGATAGCTATGGGCCTGTGCTGAGGTAGTAAAAGAACATCTCTGAGCCTTTTCTTGGATTCTGAATAATCCTGGCTCTCCCAGTAGAAATGTTCCCTCATGGTGTGCAGAGTTTCCCCAAAAGAGTAATCCTCAGGTGAAGAGGCTGAAGGTATAGATTCTTCAGCATCAGAGTCCTCATACGGAGGAAGAGAATAGCCCTGATCTGAAGAGGAATCAGAGGAAATAGAAACCTGGTCAGAGGAATCATAGCCAGTGTCTTGCCTAGGCTTTTTATCAGGAGGGGTTTGGGAACCCCTGATCAAAGTAATTAAGTCTTCGGCCATTTTAAGCATCTGTTTCTTTGGCATAGATGACTGTCCAGGAGAATGCTGTACTTGTTTCCTTGTCTTTAATGGTGTCGTTGACTGTACTTTGGCTGCTGCAGAGGAATTAATAGTAAGCTGTGAAGGTCTAAAAACACCCTCAGAAGCAGACGCCTGTTCAGCGGCTCCGGACTCATCTGAGGGAATATTTTCTGTAGGCCCAATACCTTGAGTATCCAGAGGCCTAGTTGTCTCCACGTGGGAGCCGGATACAGCCTGTGGCTCTGAGGTAGTGGGTGTCGGGGGCCACGAAAGTGCCTCACTGAGAACCGGTGAACCGGCGACTGGCCTAGAAGAGGCTTCATCGGTTTTGGACCTCGGATGCCTGTCCTTTTCCTTGTCTTTGCATTTTTTATGAATTCTGGTCGTCGGTTGTTCCGACGACATTATATAGTTAAACCTTCAGCCAAAGTAATGTAATGCAAAATCAAACCGACGTTTAATAGTGCGTTTGTTAAATCTAGCGCAAAACCGACAACTAGTAACGTCGTGGTCAGGGCCTAGGCACGGAATACAGTAAGAGTGAAAGTCCTTATGAGGTATTTGCTTCCCACAAGAAATACAATTGTTAACTTTTACTGACATCGGTCTGGAGCAAGAAAAAGTTTCCCCAATGGGGTACTTAGCTTTATTGAAGACTTCGGTTCTGAAACTCAATTTCAAAAATCTCAGGAGTCGGCCGACTGGCACTTGCGAACTGCTTCTGCTTCGGGCACCGCACGGCAATAAAGACTGAAGAAAATGGTGTTGGTTGCATCTTTTATACTCCTGGCGCACTGACGTCAGGGAAGAGGCGACAGCAACCGACGCCGGACCTAGACTTTGGAACTCGGGTCGACTGCGGGTAGCCTGCCAGCAGGATAACCCAAGTGTAATGATTGCAACAGTGAAACACGATGAACATCATTTTTTATGCTGCCAATTTGTTTAAAGTCCTTGTAGCACAACCTTCTCTTTAAATTATTTTGATTTCTGTAAGCAAAAAATGGAATTATTTTGATTTCTGTAAGCAAAAAATGGTCTATCACCATAACATTGTTGTAACTCAGGCATTGCCATCAAAATTGTCCAATTTCTTTCTATAATTTTCTTTACTTCAGCAGTTTTTATATTATAAGTAAATACCTTATTTTATCTATTTTGCTCTTCTGTGTTAATAGTACATTAACATTACTATCCAAGAATATAGGTTTAATACTATGTCTTTGATCACAGCCTTCCTCATAAACCTTTCACCTTTCCTAAATCATATCCACTTTCATAAAATTCATGCCTCATATCTTCTGCCTGTTGTCTAAAAATCTCATCTTCTGTATTAAGTCTACTTAATCTAGTCAACTGTGCTCTTAGTACCCTTGTGAATACAAGAGGTACATGCATACTAAAAACATTTTCTTGTTTGACAATGAACCTTACTTGCATTTGGCAGGTATGGTCATGGGTACTCCCAAAACCCAACAACACAGAGCAGGGGATCCAAAACAGGATGCAGGGAACAAAAAACAAAAGGCATAAGTCACTGTAAAGGGCATGGCAAGATTCAAATTAGGAAACAAAAAGCAGTGAATTACTCTGAAGAGCGATGAGGACAAAGAAAAAAAAATACATAAATATGTAGAGAAAAGACATAGCATAATGAAAAAGATCTGGGATCATACTGGTTGGCCTACAACCAGACTTAAAACATTTCCAGGCTTGAGACGTAAATACTAACAGCAGCTTTGTGGGAAGTGGAACATTTCCATCCAGTTGGTGTGCTCCTAAGTAATTCTAAAGCTGAAATCCCTCCTCTCCTGGCCATCTTGCTTGGGCAATGAAATATAAAGTAAAGGGCAAGCCAGACAAAAGGGAAAAACAAGCATCTGTTAAGTGTCAAATGTTGATCTGCACTAATGATGGAATTCAGCATTAATACCGGAAAGTCAGTGACAGAAAACAAATTACAAGGAAGTACACCATACAAACCGTACTGTTAAAAAATATAATAGCCTGTCAAACTTAAAAGACGCAGGAGTTTCATTTACACACATTTCGGGGTCTGTACTTTTGATGTTGTACAAAAACATTTCTAGTGTTCAAGACAGCAATCTATACTCTCAAAAATAAATTCTGATTTCATTTAGATAAATATGCAAAAACAATAATATATTTTAAATGTTAAGTGATAATTTATCAAAGTTATCTGCATTATGTTTACCCATATTACTTTTCTGTGTATATCTCTTGACAAATGCTTCATTTGTAATTGCAAATGCCTACTTTAAGAGACAAAATAAACTGTAAGCATATGCCTGGCAAACTGCTTCTGGCATGCAAATGCTTCTTTTACATTCAGGTAATCACTGGAACCGGAAGATTATTTTTGCTTTCTTCTAACAGGAGCTGGAGTTTTCTCACCCTGGCTTAAAAACTAGACTTTTCATTTTCAATTTTCATTACAGATGTAATCATCAGAAGTTGGGAGGTGGACTAAAAGAAAAAAAGCAAGAAAATGTGCTTTGATTTCTAACCGCTAAGCTTCTGAACAATTCAGAGAAGCTGAATGGAATAAAAGTTGAACTCTTTTCAATGATCAGAAAAAAAACGAATGCATGCTGTGTTCTTATGACTGTCACTGATAGCGACACTATTTCAATAACAGCTATAATTATACCATGAAGACTAATGTGACAGTAAATTAACTGGTCACTTCCAACAGTTTTTCTACAGATTCTTGTACAACTAAAGACCACTTTAATCTTCATCTGGATTTCTACTGTCAATGTTATGGACAACTAATAACGTTTAGATATCCGATTCCATATGCTTTTTAATTAAAAATGTCACTAATTCAGGAGGGAAACAGATATCTAAAATAAAAAAGATCTCCATCTAGATCCATTTTGAGAAATTCTGACATCATCTTCGATTCCTTCTACTTCTCTAATAAGGATAATGAATCCACTAAAACCTCACCCAGCCCAAAAAGGCTAACTGATGGTTCCTAGATCACCTCTTTAGATACAAACAAGGGTATATAAAGTACAAGAATCATGGACATGGGCAGGGCCACAATCAAACTGAAGAGGGCACAAGACAATTGAACTCTGATAATTTACTGGTTAATCTAAGAGAAAAAGAGCTTAATTCAAACGTTGTCATTACTAAATAAAGGTTTAAATGCTGTGTCACTATCAAACAGTAATGGATACAATGCGATTTAGCAGATTATTATATCAGAAATGTTCTTGTCATAGAGATGCTAGGGATTTTGATTAAAGGCAGCAGTGTGGATTCACCAACTCTAATTTTCAACCATTATCTCCCTACAGTGAAGGTTTTTGAAAAGTCTGTTAAGGAGTTAAATTCACTGGTGAGTCTTTTGTGAACTTTGGCTCTAACTTAAAATGGGCTTAAAACAGGCTTTATGAGAACTAAAGAATTATTCTATCACTGTTATTATACAAACTGACAAGGGTGGTGCTACAGCAATCTGGAACTGGGCAAAATATGATACAGAAGCATTAAAGCAATTAAATGAGACCAGATTCAACATGACAATCCAGTTAAACCTACAACAAATTTTATAAGGGTCATATACATCAATTTGTGACTACATCAGTTAATGAATGGATTATGACTGGATCACTCCTATATAAAGCTGAGAGTGGTTGAAATCTAGCAACCAATGGTTCTACCTTTTAACTAAAATACAAAAATGGGTCACACTATGTCATGTGTCTGGTAGAGGCTAATTAATAATCATGCTGTAAAATACTGTCTGAGAGTAAACTGTACCGGGATGCCTTTGAAAAGTTTTTACAGGCATTGTTACTACATGTATTAAAAAAGAATACTTTTTTTTTATTCTAGTAACTTGTTACTTAAAATTTAAGGGCACAGTGACGGGCACAAAATTTGTTCCCACGTGTAATGATTTATTTAGGCGTACTACAAGTGCTCTCATGCTGATAAAGTATGACACACTTGCTGCCACCTGCTCGAAAATGCAAGTGTCATAATTCCCTCTAGCCAGATTTTACTTAACTACTCCCCTCACCTCACGCTATAGAACTGCATATCCATACCAAAGACCTAGCGCTAACCTTAAAACACCTATCCAGTTCCTAACCAGAATCCTCAATCCGAAACCCTAAAACTCTACTCCTCCTCCCTAACCTTGATCATTTCCTAAACCTAAGACTCCAGTCTCCCTCCCTAGCCCTAAACTCCCTGATCACTCCCTAAACCTAAACGTCCCTCACTAACCTCAAAACTCCACTCCTGCTCCTTAACCCTAAATCTCCTTCTCGATCGCTGCCATAATCCGCATTCCCCTCACTCCATCTTCACAGCTACCATACGTACCTTACTCAAGCTTGGAATAATGTGTTCTGCCAATGTGCTGCAGCTGCTTGCCTGATTTGATATTTGAGTTTGAGAGCAAGCAGCAGCCTGTGTAAGCAACAAGAAGTTCAAGACCCTGGATTCAAGACAGTGTCTTCATGCGCTTGTAGCAGAACTAATTTATATATGGGTTTTCAGGACATTAGGTGAGATATATATATATATATATATATACACACACACACACATATATATATATATATATATATATATATATATATATATATATATATATATGTGTGTGTGTGTGTGTGTGTTATATAAAAAATGTAGAAAAAATAGATTTTTTTCCAATTATTGCGATGTGGCTTAGGTTTCCTGTCAACTGTTGGCTGCTGTGGAGAGGTGATCTTAAGGAGTTGTCATGGACACAGTTTGTGAAATACCTCTGTAATAACAATTTCGGTAACAATTCAAGGAAACAAAACACCACTGTAGAATCACGAACCTCCACTTTTGATGACCAAACACAATTCAAAACTGATGAAAAGACCGTAGGTTCAAATAAAACCATAAAATACAAGTTAAGCGCTTTCACCCAGGAATCGCCTGAGCTTTATCAGAACAATTAATGCTTAAAATAGTCACCCTTTTTATACTGCTCATACATATTTCCCCCAATAGCATCATATCATTAATATTAATTGACATGATGTCACAGAGTTCAAATTCTAAAAACTCTCATTCCATAATTTTAAATTATTTATCTAGTTAAATCTCCTTACCTAAAATACACTAAAAATGTGCAATCATGCCTACAGGCACAACCTTTACATACATATTAACATTTCTTGTTAATCAAAATATATTCATTATAATACAGTTGCAGATTTCTGCTACAAATTAATGTGGACTTCAGTGTATTATAGCTTTGCTGTCCTTAACTTAAGGACACTATTAATACTTAAGTGGTCATTTAACCCTAGTATTCTTGTTGCATCCAGTTTTAGTTGCCAGTATAGCTCTTTATATTCCAACAGGGCTGCCCACAATCCACCCCTTAGGCCCTGTTTCACTTGTTCTAAAACACAGAACTTAAATCTACTATCTATACATTCCTTTTGGTGCCTATACAATGCATTAGTGTCCTTCTGTACTTGAACCTCGTACATGTGTTCATATATACATCTTCTCAAGGGTCTCTCTGTCTTGCCTATATAGAAGCTGGTACATTTTTCACAAATACTAATGTATACCACACTCTCTTGCTATTGCAATTAAAATGTTCCCTAGCCTTCATTTCGAAATTCCTAGCAGGGTGATTTATGCTATCTTGTTCCAAAATATTTCCACATTGGTTGCAAAACACGCATTTATATGTACCTGGCCTCTTCTGAGACCTCTCTATCCCATTCCCTGTATTCTGACATTCAAGCATTCCTTTCATATTCATGTCTCTTTTCTTGATAAAGGTGGGCATCAGGGGAATATATTTACTGATCTCAGGGTTGGTAGTCAATACCTTCTAATATCACTTAATAATATTCTCAACATCAGTTGAGAAAGCGGTGTGTGTATGAATAAACGCCAGATCATAAGAGGCTGCCAATTCATCTTTTTTGCCATTAGCAATGACCATCTCCTTCCCTAAAATCGGTTTATATTTCCCCCTTCTGTCTTTCTTCACCTCTCTCATGGACTGGTTTATCAAGGAAAAGGGATACCCTCTTTCTTTAAAAAATGTTTTCATTAAATTAATTTCCTCTAGAAATATGGTCTTCTCGCTGCACATTCTGGAGGCCTTGATCAACTGACCTTTGACTATGCCTTTTTTCTGGATGTAGGGATGTTCACTGTCATAGTGTAGATAAGCATTAGAATGAGTGGGTTTCCTATATACTCTTGACTGGAATTTATTTTTTTAAATCCTTATATATAGTTACGTCCAAGTAATTAATGCTTTCTTTGGATGAATTAGATGTAAATTTCAAAAAAGGAGTCGTACTGCCAATACACTCCACAAACTGGTCTAACTGTAAATCTGAACCCTTCCAAAACAGATAAATGTCATCCAAAAATCTAGTATACAATACTATATTTTGGTACCATGTTTCAAATATGTAGTTTTCTCCTACTAATATAAAACTAAATTGGCATACAAGGGGGGTGCATGCAGCCCCCATAACAACTCCTTTTTCTTGTTTGTAATGTTCACCACAAAAATACATGTAGTTGTTCCTTAATACTGTCTCGATAAATTCCAGTATTAGGTTCATCTGCTCATTACTTAAATAGTTACAATCTAACAGGACGCATTGTGTGTGTGTTATATAAAAAATGTAGAAATAAAAACATTTTTTTCCAATTACTGTGACGTGGCTTAGGTTTCCTGTCAACTGTTGGCTGCTGTGGAGAGGGGATCTTAAGGAGTTGTCATGGTTTGTGAAATACCTCTGTAATAACAATTTCAGCAACTTTTAAATGCAGCCTCCACACTACTGATTTTTTTGGATATTTATGAGACCAAATCGGATAGGTCAGTTAAAACAATTTTGTTCCAGAAACCTTCCACAAGAAATGTACTATTATGTGTCAATAGTTGCTAAACCAGGTTCATTATCAAAACCATTCTCTCCTCACAGTTTTAATGGATTTGTAGAATATGTAATCATAACCAACTATAACCAAGCAATCTGAAAAGCTTCTGAACAAATTTCTCAGCAAAGTATATGACTATCAACAAGGTTTGGTAGCTACAAAAAAAGCTGGAGATAAACCTAGGCAAGCCTTGCTATCCTATAAAACCAGACAACCAAAATATAACATAACTGGTCTTTGATTTGTTGCAACATTTGGACTAAAACATATAAAATCAATAGCATTATTAATATATTTTGTCCTTAACAGCTGATATGTTTTTCTCCTCCATTACCATCTAGGTATAATTTTGCATTTAGGAGGGAAAGATATGCCACCCAAAAGCTTTCATATTTTAAATATTCACTGGTTACAAAAAAGATGCAAGATGCAGACATTACTTGCATGTTTGCCCTGTCAGCAACAGCAGTGGCTGGTCTTCCATTTGTAAAGCTAAACATGTACTTCTATCTACAGTCACAAATCCTTTGATATCAGACACAAGACCACTTGCTACACTAAAAATTTAATTTATCTTATGACTTTCATGTGTGGTACTTTCTGTTGGTTTAATTTTTCCAAGTGTTTTGGATTTTTATACCATGATGGGAATAGCCCCTATTATTAAGTCAGAATATGATTACGGTTCATGAAATTAGTTTCATTCTTTGATGTTAGCCAAAAGTGCCCTTCACAGCACCAACAATGTGCCCAGAATTGACTCCTGTAATTCATATGGAGTTACATGTATTGGTAGCATATATACACACAACTGTAAGTTCTTTTTTATGAAACCCATTGCTCTTGCTTTTACTGTAAATTTCTGGGTAACCTCCCTCCACATTGTTCTTAATGCCTGCAAATAGTAGTCTGTTTCTCTCTGAAACTTGAAAGGGACTGTTTAGAGTACCAAAAGGGGACTGCATACCCACCACCCCTATTACAGAGAACAGAAATTCTAACATGGTCAATAATAGTCAAACAGTATTTAACAATGTTAATGTACAATTTGATGAACTGAACACCAGCTTTAGTGAACAAGATAGCCCTTTAGGGCCCCCCCCCCACTGAGACGCTCTCAGAGACTGAGGGACAGGGAGCAGAACAATATGAATCAAGGGATGACAGTGGAACAAGGAGGGTATATGGCAACATACCATCGAGGGAGGGGGAGACAGAGGGGTGGAGCATGGTCGAATGGCCCGAGAAGGGGGAATCAGAACAGGTGATGGAATTAGATACTAACTTTTTCATGAAGCAAAAAACACCAAATGATGCACCAGGAGGACTCCAATAAAAAGAAGTTATGTCTTACCATAACGTTCCATCTGTGTTGTAGATTTTTGTTCATTCATTACGGATAGGACCTTGGTTCTGTCCTCGGAACTGATACGGCCATTTTCCAGCTCGCGCAAGCCAAAAACTCTCAGCTAAGAACCTACCCACAATGCTCCTCTCCTAGATACTCCAGATCAAGTTTGCCCACCCTAGATAAAAGGTGTAGTAATAGGAAAAAAAGTAGAAGGTTCTGTCTGAGCAAATACCCTAACCAGGAGTTCCTAAAGTCCACCAGGAATCCAGGCAGGGGGAAGGAGGGAGGGAAGTAATGAATGACAAAAGATCTACAACACAGATGGAACGTTATGGTAAGACATAACTTCTTTATCTGATGTTGTAAATCTTTATTCATACATTACAGACAGGACCGAGTCCCCAGCTACTTGAGTCCTGGGTGGCCCTAAGGAAGGATATTCCTGAACACCATAGAACCAAAAGATGCTCGTCCCCTGTAGGCCAAATCCAATTTGTAATGAAATATGAAGGTATAAGGTCTTGTCCAAGTGGCTGCTGCGCATACATCATCCATAGAGGCTCTAGAATAAAAAACTAAAGAAGTAGCCATAGATCTGGTAGAATGAGCATTTATTCTGGAAGGTAAGGGTAGCTTATTCTGTTGGTAGATAAAGGTAATGACATTTCTACGCCAAGAGGATAAAGTCACTTTGGAAACAGGTTTACCCAATCTGGGTCCTGCAAAGGCCACAAACAATTGGTCTGTTTTCCTGAAAGATTTAGTCCTGTCCAAATACCAACGAAGTTGCCGGTGCACATCAAGGGTGTGCAAAAGGTACTCCCCTCTATTAGAATGCCTTGGGAACAAAAACAGGCAGGTCAATAGATTGGTTATGGAAAAAACAGAAATGACCTTGGGCAAGAAAGAAGGGTCAGTACGAAGGGACATCCTATCTGTGTGGAAGATCAAGTAAGGACTCGACACTCGAGGCCTGCAGCTCAGATACTCTTCTCGCCAAGGTGAGTGCTACTAGAAGTATGGTTTTCCATGACAAAAATTTCAAATCACATGAATCAAAGGGCTCGAAGGGAGAGCCCGTGAGAGACTGAAGCACCAGAGTCAAGTCCCAGGGTGATAAGGGAGGCTTGACCAGAGGTTTAACATGTAATACTCCCTTCAAAAAGGTATTGCATAAGTGGTGTGACATAACTGAAGAATTATCAAGACCATTATGAAAATTGGTGATAGCTGCTAAATGTACAGTGGTCATTGAAGCTGAGGCTCCTGCATGTAGAAGAGTAGTCAGGTATTATAGTATATTTTGAACAGGCATAGAGAAAGGATCTAAATTCTGGTCTTTGGTCAAATAGAGAACCTAGTCCATTTACTAGAATAAACCTTTCTAGTGGAAGGTTTGTGTGAGGCCAGAAGAATTTCACGAACAGGAGATGGGATGTCAGGCAGCCTGGCAATCATTAGAAGTGGAGGAACCAAGCTGTGAGCTTGAGACACTGCAGGTTCGGATGAATCAATCCCTGAGGATGGGATAACAGGTCCTGGGAAAGATCCAGGATCCACAGGGCTGTGAAATCAGATAAGGCCATAGAAACGGGAACCAGACTTGACGTGGCCAATAGGGAGCAATGAGGATCACTTTACTTTTCAACCTCTGAGCTTTCTGGAGAAATTTTGGAATGAGGGGAAATGGGGGAAAGGCATACAGAAGACCCGGGGGGCCAATCGTGCATTAGAGTGTCCCTTGGTGGTTCCCCATGAGGGGGGGATCAAGGCAAAATAGCTCCTGCATTTGTAGTTGGGGGGGAAGAGCGAACAGGTCGCAGCAAGGCTTGCCCCAATGTTGGAAGATTAGATCTGCTATTACAAGGTTAAGGGACCACTCGTGAGGTATCAGGATGTTCCTGCTCAGATTGTCCGCAATAAGGTTGGAACTCATGGGAATGTGCATTGCTATAAGAAAGTGATTGGAAGCTATTGCCCAGTGCCAAATCCTCATGGCTTCCCGACACAGGGTGTAAGATCTGGTTCTGACTTGCTTGTTGATATACCAGATGACTGACAAGTTGTCTGACTGAATTGCAATGGTCCCCGAGGGTAGGGATGCATGAAAAGCTTGCAACGCTAAGAGTAAGTACAGTTGTGTACACTTACCATAAATGTAGATGTTCGAGTGTATTCACTGTTGCAGTCATTACATTTGGGTTATCCTGCTGGCAGGCTGCCCTCAGTCGGCCTGAATTCCAACGTCTTGAGTCCTGCGTCGGTTGCTGTCGCCCCTTCCCTAACGTCAGGTCGTCAGGGGTATAAAAGATGCAGCTGACGCCATTTTCTTCAGTTTTTCTTGCCCCAGATGTCACGTGCCCCCAAAAGGGCATGCTAAATATATGTAAGTAACACATACATGCATCAAAATAAACTTTACCTTCATCTATAAGCAAATACATCACATGGGTTGTATAGATCAGAGAAGGAAAGATAAGTTCCAGCAGAAATAAGGAGGATGGTGGGTGTGTAACCTGGACTGCAACAGTGAATACACTCGAACATCTACATTTATGGTAAGTGTATACAACTGTACTATGTTCTTCGTATTTCACTTTTGCAGTCATTACATTTGGGTAGATTCCCAAAGCTATGGATGGGAGGATGGAACTAAATAGCATTAGGGGTGGCTATGAGGCCCTGCAGAACTGCAGTGGCAAAGCCTGCCCTGGATTTAGAGTAAAGTGGCAGATTGTAATGTTTTGTAAAGGTATGCACTGAACTCCAAGTAGCAGCCTCTAAAATGTCTTTGGTTGGTACTTTTCTGAGAAAGGCTGCAGAAGTGGCTGCAGCTCTTGTTGAATGTGGCCTAATGTCCTTAGGCACAGGTTTGCCATGCTGAGAGTAGCAGAAACGAATGCACTGACCTATCCACTTTGAAATAGTCTACTTGAAGATAGCCTTTCCTTGTGATCCTGCAGCATATGCCACTAGTAATTGTTCTGTCTTTCTGAAAACTTTAGTTTTATCCAAGAAGACTCTAAGTTGTCTGTGTATGTCCAAAGAATGCAGAATTTTCTCCCCCTTGTTCTGTGGATTTCGATAAAATGTTGGCAAATTAATAGTTTGGTTAAGGGCTACACTGGATACTACCTTAGGCATAAATGTATGGTTTGTCCTCATAGAGACCCTGTCCGGATAAAAAAAATGATAAAGGGTTCCACAGCTATGAGAGCCTGTAGCTCTGACACTCGTCGTGCAGAAGTTATTGCTAGGAGCAGAGCTGTTTTCCAAGATAAAAACTTTATATCTGCAGTAGCAGCTGGCTCAAAAGGAAGTAAGGTGAGTTTTTCCAAGACATAATTGAGGTCCCATGCAGGTATTGGTGTTCTCCTTGCAGGCCTTACATTTTTGGCTCCTCTGAGGTACTGCCTTAATAAAGGATGAGAAAAGAGTGGTGGCTCTGTATTGCAATGAGCTGAAATGGCAGAGGCATGGATTTTAATTGATGAGAAAGGTAGGCCTTTGTCCAGCATCTCAGTTATGTATTGCAAAATCTGAGGAATATTTGGGACAGCTGTATCAGTTCCTTGAGCTTGGTTCCAAGCACAAAATCTCTTCCATTTTTCAGCATAGGATTTTCTAGTACTAGTCCTTCTGACTTCTAAAATGACATCCATCACAGCTTTACTGAGAGGTGTGCTTTGTATGGCTACATTATCCGCCATGTTGCCAAGTTTAGGGTCCTGAGTTGGCTGTGCAGAATCTGACTGTTTTGTTGGGACAGTAGATGAGGTGTTTGAGGCAAGGTCCAGGCTGGGCATTGAGACAAGTTCCTTAAGACTGGATACCAGTACTGGTGTGTCCAGTCTGGGGCAAACAGAATAATTTCTGGTTTCTCCTGTCTGACCTTTAGGAGTACTTTGGGGAGGAGAGGCAGTGGAGGAAAGGCATATACTGATAGGTTTGTCCAGCTGAAAGATAAGGCATCCACTTTCCATGCTTGTCTGTGATAAGTCCTTCTGCAGAATCTTTTTAGTTGATTGTTGTGAGGGGAGGCAAACAGATCTATGTCCGGGCGTCCCCATTTCTTTATCATCATGCTGAAGACTTGTGGATCCAGGTGCCACACGTGGGGATCCATGAGGTTTCTGCTTAGTTCGTCTGCCAGAGTATTTTCCTTTCCTGGCAGGAATTGCGCCTGCAGATGAACCTGGTAAGTCAATGTTGTGTCCCATAAAGCCATGGCTAGTCTGCAAAGGGGGTAAGAGTGAATGCCCCCCTGCTTGTTTATGTACCACATGACCGTGGTGTTGTCTGTCTTTATCAGAAGTTGTCCAGGATGAATTAGGTCCTTGAAGGCCATCAGGGCATTTTGAACAGCTAAGCATCTCCTTTTGATTGATATGTAGATGCATTTGGTTTGCGGACCAGATGCCCTGAATACCTCTTCCTGCCATGTGGGCCCCCCAGGCATAATCTGATGCATCCGTCGCAAGGTTCTTCCTGGCTGGGGGTATTGAGAATGGCTGTCTCTTGTTTTGGTGACAAGCCTTTGCCCACCATCGAAACTCCTGTTGCAGGCAGGGAATGAGAGAAATCATTGTTTCCAGGCTGTGGCAATGTTGTGTCCAGACACTTTTTAGGTACCATTGAAGTTTCCTCATATGCAATCTTGCATATGGAATTAGTAGGATGCAGGATGCCATGAAGCCCAAAGTCTGCAGAATTTGTCTTGCAGATAACTGGGCCTTTGTTGCCATTTCCTTGAAATAGGTAGTCAGTTGCCTTTGTCTGGCGTGAGATAAGCCATCTGGGCAGTTGTATTTAAGCTTGCACCCAGGAATATTATCTCTTGTGAGGGTACTAGTTTTGATTTCTTTTCGTTGACTGTGTACCATAGGCATGTTAAAAGTTTCTTCACAAATGCCAGATGCTGTAGTAGAATGTCCTTGTTCTGTGCTTGAATGAGGCAGTCGTCCAAGTAAGGATATATTTGTATTCCTCTTTGTCTGTAGAAAGCAATTACTGGTGCCAGGCACTTTGTGAAGACCCTGGGCGCAATAGATAAGCCAAAGGGCAGTGCAAAGAATTGGTAATGCTTTGAGCCAGCCTTGAATCTGAGGTACCTTGTGCATGATTGCCTGACTGGGACATGCAGGTATGCCTCTTTTAGGTCCAAAGTCACGAGCCAAGCCTTGCTGCCCAGCATGGGCAGAAGCTACTGTAAGGTCAACATCTTGAATTTGGGTATATCCAGATAAGTGTTTTGAATAGATAGGTCCAGAATTGGTCTCCATGCTTTGCCCTTTCTGGGTACCAAGAACAGTCCTGAGTAAAATCTTTGTCCCTGCTCTTGCTGTGGCACTTGTTGAATAGCCCCCATGTGCATGAGAGATGCAACTTGTTTCTGAGCCTCTGCCCATTGATTTTTGGCAGGTCTGGCCAACCATTTGTCCTTGGCAGGGTATGGAAGTGAAACTTGTAGCTAGAATCCATTTGTCCTGGGTAATAATGCGCCAATTTCGAGAAAAAAGTGCTAGTTTTCCCCCTAAGGGTGCTGCCAGAAGTTAAGTGCTTGGTACAGGCAGGGGGGAGTCATTGGGTCTGTTTCCTGTATGGTTGTGATTTGTCCTCTCCGCTTTTGGAGGTAGAAGCACCCCATTGCTTAGACCTGTACGAACCCCTTGTGGCTGGGATCTGCCTCTACGGCATCTGGATCTGCCCCTTTGAGGTCTGTCTGACACTGGAAATGACCAATTCTTTGTAGGCCAGTGTCTGTTACACCTAGGAGGTTGTACCTGTAAGAATTCCTTGACCGTTTGCATAGATTTAGCATTGTCCTCCATTTTCTTTAACACATCTTCTGCCTTAACACCAAACAGGGTATCATGCTGTAATGGAGCATCTAATAATTTTCCTTTGACATGATCAGGCAGATTTTGTTCCTTTAACTAAGCATGCCTCCTAATGACAGAACCCGTAACGGCGGCCCTGCAGGAGGCCTCTAGAGAATCAAAACCACATTGCAAAGTATGCTTTCCAACTTGTTCAGCTGCATGCAATAAATCCTGCATTTCTTTGTTTTCTGCACATTCAGAATTTATCAACATTTTCTGTTTAAGCAGTGTCATGATATATTGCTGATATCTGAGCATATGAAACTGGCAATTTAAGGCCCTTATAGCCAAGGTAGCAGATGTGTAAATCTTTTTTCCCCATCTGTCTAGTGCCCTAGAGTCTCTGTCAGAGGGGATAGAGTTTTTTGCAGTGGAAGCCTTGACCCCCGTGGGACCCTGAGAAATAGTTTCTGGGTCTGCAGCAGAGTTTCTGAAAAGGAATTTGTGAGAGTCAGGGATCCTGTAGTATCTGTCCGGCTTTACAGGAACTGGAGGTAAGGAGTCAGGGGTCAGACTAGACTCTGAAAACACATCATCTACAATGTCTAACACAGGGGGAATAGCTAGAGGCCTGTGTTGAGGTAGTAAAAGGAAGTCTCTGAGTCTTTTCTTAGATTATGAAAAATCTTGGCTCTCCCAGTGGAAATGCTCCCTCATGGTATGCAAGGTTTCCCCAAAAGAGTAGTCCTCAGGAGGAGAAGCTGAAGGAATAGATTCTTCAGCATCCGAATCCTCAAACGGAGGTAGAGAATATTCCTGATCAGAAGAGGAATCAGAAGAAATGGAAACCTGATCTGAAGATTCATAGTCTGTCTCTTGCCTAGGCCTCTTATCAGGAGGGGGATGGGAACCCCTGATCAAGCTAATTAGGTCTTCAGACATTTTGAGCATCTGTTTTTTGGGCATGGAGGCCTGTCCATGAGGCTGTTGAACTTGTTTCTTTGTCTTTAAAGGTGCTTTAGTCTTTGCCTTTGAAGGTGAAGTCGTTTTAATGTATAATTGTTTAGGTCTGAATACACCCTCAGAAGCAGATTCCTGCTCAGCGGCTCCGGACCCATCTGAGGGAATAGTCTCTGAGGCTCCAATACTTTGAGCTTCTAGCGGCCTTGCCGACTCCACGTGGGTGTCGGTAGCGGCCTGCGACTCTAAAGTAGCGGGTGTCAGGGGCTGCGAAAGCGCCTCACTGAGAACCGGCGAATGGCTTAGGAGAAGCCTCGTCGTCGGTTTTGGACCTTGGTAGCCTGTCCTTTTCTTTGCGTTTTTTTGTGAACTCCGGTTGTCGGATGGCTATCTGACGACACTGTATAATTAAATCTTAGGCCAAAATAGCTTAATGCAAAATCGTACCGACACTTAATAGTGCGTTGGTTAAATCTAGCACAAAACTGACAAATAGCTATATCGTGGTCAGGGCCTAACCAAGGAATACAGTAAGAATGAAGGTCCTTATGAGGTATTTACTTCCCACAAGAAATACAATTATTAACCTTTTCTGACATCAGACTGGAGCAAGAAAAAAGTTTCCCCAACGGGGTACTTAGCTTTTAATGAAGACTTCGGATCTGAAATTCGAACACGAAAATCTCAGGAGTCGGCCTACTGGCACTTGCGAACTGCTTCTGCTTCGGGCACTGTGCTGCAAGAAAGACTGAAGAAAATGGCGTCGGCTGCATCTTTTATACCCCTGATGACCTGACGTCAGGGAAAGGACGACAGCAACCGATGCAGGACCTAAGACTTTGGAATTCAGGCCGACTTGACGGCAGCTTGCCAGCAGGATAACCCAAATGTAATGATGCAACAGTGAAACACAAAGAACATCTGCCCTCAGTTCCAGGACATTTATGTGCAAGTTGGCCTCGATGGGGGTCCAGGTGCCTTGGACAGTCTTTCACTGAAAATGCCCCCCCCTCCATCCTAACAGTGAAGCATACGTGGTTCACCATGACCGTGGGTTGGGGAAGATAGAATGGTCGACACCAAAGATTCTTTTGTGGCTCCATCCTCTATAGCATTTCTTCCTTGCAACGGTTTGTAAGGCGTATCATGTAGCTGAGTGGGTGGCTTAACAATGACCATTGTGCGGAAAGGAGCCACTGCAGGATACTCATATGCAGTCTTGCCAGTGGTACTAAAGTAATGGCAGCTGCCATGGAGCCCAAGAGTTGCAGTACAAGATGTGCTGGTACAAACATGTGAGGAAGAAGGTCTTGAATTTGGTGTCTTATTTTCAAAAGCCTGTGAGGGGGGAGAGAAGCTTGACAGTATGCTGTGTTGAAAACCGCTCCAATAAATTCCAGTGCCTTCGTTGGGGACATCTGAGATTTGTCTTTGTTGATTGTAATCCTCAAGCGGAGAGCGAGACCTTGAGTGTAAGATAGGCTGCGGACTAGAAGATTCCTGGTCAGAGCGGTAAGGAGCCAGTCATATAGAGAGGTAAAAACCTGGAGTCCTTGTAGTCAAAGATGGGCTACCCACAACTGCCATACATTTGGTAAACACTCAGGGGGTGGCTGCCGAGAGACCGAATGGCAGTGCCCTGAACTGATAGTGATTGGCTCCCAGCTGGTAGCGGAGAAACCTCCGGGAACAGTGATCCATCTTTATGTGGTAGTACGCATCCTGTAGGTCTATAGAGCACATCCAATTGTCCATACCTAGGAAGGGAAGAATGGACTGTACTGTGACCATCCGGAATTTTTGAGGTTTGATAAATTTGTTCAGTAGGCTGAGATCCACGGTTGGTCTCCAATCCCCTGTCTTTTTAGGCACTAAAAAGAACCTTGGGTAAAACCCGCATCCTGTCTGTTCCGGTGGGACTGGTTGGATGACTCTTTTTCTTAGCAGTTTTTCTATTTCTAAGGCTGATAATTCCCTCTGATTGGGTGGTACATCGGGTATTCATTTGACGGGTCTGGGAGTTGAGTCGAATGGTATTTAGTAGCCTCTGGATATTATTCTCTGCACCAAAACATTGGCAGTAATAAGATGCCAGGCTGGTAGATGCAGAGAAAAACAACCCCCGACTGCTTCCAGAGGAAAGCAATCGGGCTGCTGCTCAGGAGCGCTGGTAGGGTCTGCTGGAGAAAGAATATCTGGCTCCCTGGTTATGCAAACCCTCTCTACCCCGAAAGGGGCATCTTCCATATGAGTTGCTCCCTCTGCCCCGAGGGGATTCTTCACCACGAGTGTCACGAAAGGAGCCTTGGTATTTCTTGAACCAAATCTTTCCTCCCTTCTGGTTCCTGGAGTAGGACCTTTGGGGGATGGAAAAGTGTATGCCCACAGCAGACAAGGTCTTTCTGTTTTTCTCACTACGTGGAAGTGTGTCTTGTACCTTGGGTCCAAAAAGTGCAGATTCGTCGACAGGTGCATTGATGAAGGAAGATTTAAAGGGGTCTGCAAAGTCACACAATCGCATCCAAGCATTATGTCTCATAACACCAGATGCGGCAGCTCGAGCTGCCCCCTCGGTGGTGTGAGATATCAAACACATCGAGGAGTTCAAGATGGATTCAAGGGTAGCTAGCTGTGAGGTGACAGTGTAACACACCTCATCTGACAGTAGCCCCACCAAAGAGGAAGACATTTCAAAAATTAGGTCTCTTTGGAGGTGAGTGAAGTGTGCCAGAATATTCGGCGACCGAATGGTGAAGGTCGCTGACGCATAGGTCCGCTTCCCTAATCTGACTCCCTGTTTGGAAGATGGACAGTGGAACTATCTTCTGCCAGTTCCCTATTGGTGGCCACTGCCATGACCATAGAATCAACTGTCAGCTGCTTGGAACAATGGGGCTGGTCTTCAGGTGTAAATAAAATTTTGTCCTGCCTCCGGGGGACAGGTTCTACATTGTCCGGGGCCTTCCAGGCATGCTGCACAATTAGTTTAACAAGATCATCTGCTGGTGGGGTCACCCAGGAAGTAGATGGCCAGGCACGGAATGCCTGCAGAAACACCAGTTCCTCAGAAGAAGGGTTAGAGGACTTCCATTCCCCTCGCTTTGAGGATTTCGAGAATGTCTCCGAATGAGATGTTGTCTGGGGGAGAATGTGGGGACCCTTCTCCCTCATCACAATCAGTGTATTATGTGCTAGATTCCTCCGGGGAGTCAAGGTGCTTCCTCTTGCACTGTTTCTTCTGGGGTGGCTCTCCAGTGAGATTTTCTGAGGAGGACCCCGGAGAAGGGGTTCCCTTCACAGGGGGTTCTTGTGACTCCCGTACCTGAGGACTTGACATAGCGGGTTGGGAGAGGAGCATGCTAGGGGAGGTTTCTGATACTGGTGTCCTAGGAGCTGGCTGCAAGCCTTCGGAATGAAGGACCTTTTCCATCACCTGTACAGCAGGCCCACTCGAGCCCACCTCCAGTTGAGGGGTTCCAAGTGAACTGGAAGCCATTGGAGGCGTAGACAGACGTTGCCAACGAGAAAATAGGCGCCGGATTAGGTACCAAGGTACGGATGGTCCAAGCACCGCTCTGAGAAAGCATTAGCTCCATCGTAGCTGATGTAGTAAGGGTGGTCGTTGCCGACGGGGGAGACACTGCTGTCGGAGTAGAGACAGTATGTACCAAAGTGGTAATCGGTACCAGGAACAGGGTGGATGCTGGAGGAGGATAAGCAGGGAAAGATGAGGTAAAAGATTCCGAGCCAGAAGGGACGGAAGGTCTAGCTGGAATGGGCAATCCCCTAGCTGCCAGAAGCTGGTCCACAACCCGCACTAGGTCTAGTTCAGAAAAACTCCTACTGGATCTAAAGGAGGCTGCTGAAGGGGAATCAGGTCTTTCTAGAAAGGGACTAAACCTCTGCCCCAAGAAAGGGTCGTAAGTTGGAGAATATCTTGTCCTTGGCAGGTATTCGAATTTTGGAGCTGATGGAGCCAAAGAAGCTGTCGGCACTGTGAATGGGGATGGTGCCGAGGCATGTACAGTCATCGGAGCCCATGGAGCTGAGGAGAAAGCTGGCACCGTGCACGGGAATGGTGCCGAGGCATGTACAGTTATCGGAACCAAGGACGGCACCAAAGTCAGTGGTGCAATGGTTGAAACCGAAATAGGAGTGAATACCATGGTTGGCAGCGAGGGAAAGGACACAGATCCTGGTGCTGAGGAGGTCTGCGCAGAGGGCGCCGGCGAAGCACGGAGCTGACTGGGTTCCATAACTGACAGAGATGCAGGAACCAAGTGACTCAGTTTTTCCTTATATTTTTTTGTCTTAGGAGGGGGTGAGACCTGTGACCCAGACAGAGTCTCCGAGAAAGGTGTCTTGAGTAAACTTTTTAAATAAGTTTATTCTTACGTTCTGCTAGTGTCCGATTACTTAAACTAGCACAAATGTCACAATCAGCTTTAATATGACCCACGCCCAAAAAGCAGACACAACTGAATGTGTATCTGAGATAGGCATCTTACGTCCACACTTGTTACACTGTTTAAAACCCAACTTAACTTTGTCTGACATGGTAAGGAAACAATGCTATCCTACAGAAAAAAAAATAAGGAAGAAAATACCAGTGATGTTATGCTAAGAAATACCACTAGTAAAAAGGGAAGAGCTGTCAAAGACAGGAGAGAAGGACAGTAACAAAATGGGTAAAAAATTAAATTACCAAGGAAAAGAGTAGGAAACAGACCTAGGTTATAGGCGACAGTGAGAAAAAGGCTAACGACTAAAAATGTAGTAATTTAGAAGAAAAACTGTCATAAAAACAACAATTTACTACTTAGCTTTGAGAGAGAAAGCTAACACGTCTGACTAGGAATGTGGTAAACGGGATCTGGAGTATCTAGGAAAGGGGCATTGTGGGTAGGTTCGTAGCTGAGTGTTTTTGGTTTGCACGAGCTGGAAAACATCTGTATCGGTTCCGAAGACGGAACCGAGGTCCTATCTGTAATGTATGCACAAAGATTTACAACATCAGATGTAGTTTTTAGTGTAGTCAAAATTTAATATTCGCTATTCGTCCAACAGACCTCTTCAGAAACTAAACATAAGAACTCAGTCAAACACTTAAATAATACAAATAATTAACACAAGCCAGCCAGCACATCACTCTCATTAAAACTGAAAACTCTATTGCTTGTGTTGAACTGGAAAAAATTTACTTTTTCTGTGTTGGAGGTGGTTAGGTAAGCCATAAAAAGAAGGCAACTTTAAAAATCTTGTGGCCCACAGGAAGGCTGAGTGGCAATTTAGGCTGGCCTCCTATATTTCCCCAGGTCTTAACGGCGCTGTGAACATTGTGTTTTTTAAACAACAGGAAAGTGACTATTAATAAATATTAGTTTTGGTTGTTTTCTACAGCAATAGTTTATTGTTTTTAATGAAAATGTTTTGAATACTTAAACAGTTTATCTGCCTGCATTTTATTTTGTCCTATGGCTTCTAATCAGCATTTAAAAATAATGTAATCAGTTTTAACGAGAGTGATGTGCTGACTAGCTGGTGTTAATTGTTTGTATTATTTAAATGTTTAACTGACTGAGTTCTTATGTTTAGTTTCTGAAGAAGTCTGTTGGACGAACAGTGAATATTAAATTTTGACTACGCTAAAAACTACTCATTGGAGTCCTCCTGGTGCATCATTTGGTGTTTTTTGCTTCTTGGTTTTGTCTTTGCACCTTTGCCTGGTACTGCTGTGTTTTTTTATCTAACTTTATCATCATGAATAACCTTGGTGACTTTAGAAGTTTTAACTACAGTAGTTTGGAGGTGAACACAACCTGGGCCAACCTATTTGAATGGTGTCGGACATTCGTACCCTCATCAAACATCAAAATTGAGGAAGTTTTGCTTCAACTCAAACTGTTTGTTAGGAAAATTAACCTAGTTTTCTTTAAGAACAGTGACACTAGAAGTACTAACGGAACTATCCTTTTGAAGAGACCCAGCATATTCAATCCACCACTTCACCACACAGTGCTTACGTTTGAAAAATTATGTGAATTCAACTTGAGAGAATTTATAAAAAACAAAAGGGTCAACATAGGAGAAAGAAATTTAAGTGAAACAGAATCCACCTTCCTCAAGGAAATTATCAAAAACAAACAAATTAGAGTAATGAAACCTGATAAAGGAGGTGGGCTGGTAATCATGGTTATTAATGAATATATTAACAAGATGTTTAATCTTTTATAGTCAGATACTTATGATGAAGCATCAATCAATGAGGTGAACATTGTACATTGAAAAATAGATCTAGCCTTACTGCAATTTTTGGAATTCCGACAGTCCACAAGTCCTTACAAGATCCCCACTGCATCCTACTGTTGATGCTCAAGCTAAGACTTTCAGTATAGCCAAGTACATCGACTTTTATACCAAAAAGGTACGGAACGTGAACCCAGTCTTACTAAAAGACTCGTGATTTTTTAACTAGGGTCACTGACTATTTACATCGGGAAGAACTGACATTTGTAACTATAGATGTCCAGGACCTTTTCTCAGTTATACCTCACGACACTGGATTAGAATGGTTTTATGAATATCTTAGAACTAACAAAAACTTAGGAAACAATAGGATAGACATTCTCAGAGACTTGATGGACATAGTATTAACTAACGACTATTAAATATTTGAGGGGCAGATTTTCAGACAGAACACCGGTGTGGCTATGAGGGCAGCTTGTGCCCTCATTTTTGCCAATACAGTCTTGTCACAATGGGAAAATACATATGTGCTTAATTTTGAATTTAATGATTGCTGGATATTTTACGGCCAATTTTTGGACGACATGATCCTATTCTGGGTTGACACAGAGTCAAAATTCTGCAAATTCTTTGACTATTTACATTCTACCACCAATTTTCTTACTTTCACTATGGATGCACAGGGGGACACAGTGCATTTTCTTCATGTTATCCTTAAAAAGAATGCTTTGAAGAAAGGATTTGACTCTTAACATTTACAGAACGCCTAGCTATTCCAACTCTTATTTACCTTTTGACAGCATGCACCCTACACACCAGAAGAAGTCAGTAGTCAAAGGACAGTGTGTCAGGATTGCTAGGATGCTGTCCAGGAACGATGATTTTCAGGTAGAAATGTCTACCTTGAAATCCATGTTCCAAAGAGGTGGAAACCCAGATAGGATTTTGATAACATTTTCAGAGAGATAACACGAAAAAGGACATTGGGACAATTTTTTCCACTTCTAGGGAAGGGGCAAGGGGCCAATCTCATGTTTGGAAATGGAGAAAGTGGTGATTTGGGTGTATTGGGAGACTTCAAGCATGGGTTGGTACTGCCCTTTACCAACCAATCTGATGGCCTGAAAGAAATAGTAGAAAGAGGTTGGTCTACTTTACCTGTTGATAGTGAACACCAGGAGTTAGTAGGACCAAAACCCTGGGTGGTCTATAAAAAAGCCCCTTGCTTTAAGGTGTTATTGGAAGGATCAAACTTTACTAAACAAATGGGGAAGATGGCTAGATGTGGGAGCTGCACTTATTGTAAGGTCATGATGGAAAGGCCCTTTGTCACAGTGCCCGGTTTTGGACAGTTTTGTCTCCAAAATAGATTTACATGTAACAGTAGGGAAGTGATTTATTTAGCTCTCTGCTCTGATTGCTCTTTATTCTATATTTGGAAAACTAAAAGAATCTTCGGCAGAGTGTCTATGAGCATATATACAACATTAGAAAGGGAGATGAACACAATGCCTTGGCCAAACATGTCAAAGGAAACACAGGTCACACATTTAAATTTACTGTTATTGACCAGGCTCAACTAGGGGAACGAGGTGATCCTCTGGATGACTACTTCGAATTCCTAGAATTGAAGTGGCAACTTAAAACCAATGCCACTCAACTCCCAGGACTCAATGACTGTGTTTCCATCTCTAGCTTACTTGGATTGAAGGCATCTTACTATTTTGAATGAGAAAGTCACCAATGGTCTGAAAACATTTCTTCTGTTCACAGTGCTTAAACAGTTGAAAGACAAAAAATGAAAATGTTAATGTTGTCTTGATGGTTTTTAAAAAGCTTTTAAAGTTGATACTTGTTAGTTACAGTGAGGGGTTGAACAGTTAATTAGGTAATGATGTCATTAATTACTTAAGGCTGCCACCCACAGGTATAAAAATTCACTCTGTTGCAACATATATTGTTCTGAAGAAGTCCTATTACCCGTGGATGAGAGCGCTCAACGTGTGTTATTGTAAATAAAGCCTTTTTGCGGCACTCAACTCTGAAGACTTCTTCCTTTCCTTTTCATTACTGGTTGGTGTTTGTGATTTTACTATATGGCTAGAGCCGAAACTGCATTAGGCAAAATTTTAAAACTGCAAGAAACCTTTGCAGTGAGCACTGTAAACCTGACTGGGCTCAGTGACAAACTTACCCAGAGACTTTCAATGGGTTTGACGCCATCTTGTGGTTTTGGGCAAGTTTTGAGTGTTGAGAAGGGAGGAAGCAGCTATTCCCTTCAACAAACAGGAAATTTTGAAATTACTCCAGCACAATGAACAAAACTGGAAATGAACTG
The DNA here is from genome assembly GCF_019279795.1 of Protopterus annectens. Classification (NCBI taxonomy): domain Eukaryota; kingdom Metazoa; phylum Chordata; order Ceratodontiformes; family Protopteridae; genus Protopterus; species Protopterus annectens. The sequence continues at coordinate 640,287,635 of NC_056749.1, forward strand.
ATGCCATTTCTGGTATTTCAACTGGAATTTGTGGCCAGGAGGGTGATGCAAGCTTATCTGAGGCGTCCAGGCTGGTTAATGACGACTTGGATATTAAACAATGGTTGCAGAGAAATTTTTTTTGTGGTCTGAACCAGTGCACTATGCTAGGGATGAAAAAATTTGCCTTTAACAATAATTTAAAACCTTCAGCGACTTGGTTTTCAAATACAGGAAGTTACAACTCAAGGTGAGTTACCTGAGGGAGTGTTTTTCTGTTTGGAAATGGTTCCCAAAGGTCTCAGTCTATGGAAATACCCCACAGGTATGATCAAAGACTGCTTTACACAAAGAACTTTTAGCAGTTTTCAACAGGCATGGGTGTGAACTTTTGGAAGTGCTACTGAGAGACTATGAAAGACGAATGAATAGCATCTTGTGTAATACTGACACTGTAAACGGAAATATCAAAAGTGACTTACGCTTTGAAAGTAGGCTGATTTTAATGATATTTTGAAGAAAACTGAAATTGATGTTGGCATGCTTAAAAGTAAAAAAATGAAGAAACTTGAAAGGGACTGTTTAGAGTACCAAAAGGGGACTGCATACCCACCACCCCGTATTACAGGGAACAGAAATTCTAACATGGTCAATAGTCAAAAGTATTTAACAATGTTAATGTACAATTTGATGAAATGAACACCAGCTGTAGTGAACAAGATAGCCCTTTAGGGACCCCCCCCCACTGAGACTGTCTCAGAGACTGAAGGACAGGGAGCAGAACAATATGAGTCAAAGGACGACAGTGGAACAAGGGGGGTATACGGCAACATACCATCAGATGAAGGGAATACAGAGGGGTGAAGCATGGTCGAATGGACTGAGAAGGGGGAATCAGAACAGGCGATGGAATTAGATACTAACTTTATCATGAATGACCTTGGTGAATTTAGAATTTTTAATTACAATAGTTTGTAGGTGAACACAACCTGGGCAAACCTATTTGAAAGGGATCTGACATTCGTACCCTTATCAAACATCAAAATCGAGGAAGTTTTGCTACAACTCAAACTGTTTGTTAGGAAAATTAACCTAGTTTTCTTTTTAAGAACAGTGATACTAAAAGCACTAATGAAACTATCCTTTTGAAGAGACCCAGCATATTCAATCCACCACTTCACCCCACAGTGCTTATGTTTGAAAAATTATGCAAATTCAACTTTGGAGAATTCATAAGAAACAAAAAGGTCAACATAGGAAAAAGAAATTCAAGTGCAACAGAATACACCCTCCTCAAGGAAATTATCAAAAACAAACAAATTAGAGTAATGAAACCTGATAAAGGGGGTGGGTCGAAAAACAGATCTAGCCTTAAAAGAAATGCTTTATTACCGTACAGGACCACGCATTTTTACACATGGAAAACCCAAAGTTATCTACGATTTTTGGAATTCCAAAAGTCCATAAGTCCTTACAAGATCCCACGTTGCATCCTATTGTTGATGCTCAAGCTTCTAAGACTTTCAGTATAGCCAAGTACATAGACTTTTATACCACAGAGGTACTGTGAACCTGGTCTTACTTAAAGACTTGTGGGATTTTTTAACTAGGGTCACCGATGGTTTATATCGGGAAGAACTGACATTTGTAACTAAAGACATCCATGACCTTTTTTCAGTTATATGTCACGAGACTGGATTAGAATGGTTTCATGAATATCTTAGAATGAACAAAAACTTAGGAAACAACAGGGTTGACATTCTCAGAGAATTGATGGACATAGTATTAGCTAACAACTATTTAATATTTGAGGGGCAGATTTTCAGACAGAACACCAGTGTGGCTATGGAGGCAGCCTGTGCCCCCATTGTTGCCAATACAGTCTTGTCACAATGGGAAAATACATATGTGCTTAATTCTGAATTTAAAGACTGCTGGATATTTTACGGCTACGTTTTGGATGACACGATCCTATTTTGGGTTGACACTACGGCAAAATTGTACGAACTCTTTGACTATTTACATTCTACCACAAATTTTCTTACTTTCACTATGGATGTGCAGGGGGACACGGTGCATTTTCTTGACGTTACCCTTAAAAAGAATACTTTGAATAAAGGATTTGACTCTAACACTTACCGAAAGCCTAGCTATTCCAACTCTTATTTACATTTTGACAGCATGCTCCCTACACACCAGAAGAAATCAGTAGTCAAAGGACAGTGTGTCAGGATTGCTAGGATGGTGTCCAGGGACAAAGATTTTCAGGAAGAAATACCTACCTTGAAATCTATGTTCCAAAGAAGAAGATATGGGTTTTTGAATAACATTTTCAGAGAGGTAACCAGAAAAAGGACATCGGGACAATTTTTTCCACTTCTAGGGAAGGGGCAACCGACCAATCCCACATTTGGAAATGGAGAAAGTGGTGATTTGGGTGCAGTGGGGGACTTCGAGCGTGGGTTGGTACTGTCCTTTACCAACAAATTTGACAGCCTGAAAGAAATAGTAGAAAGAAGCTGGTCTATTTTTACTGTTAATAGTGAACACCATGAGTTAGTAGGACCAAATCCCAGGGTGGTCTATAAAAAAGCCCCTTGCTTTAAGGTGTTATTGGAAGGATCAAATTTCACTAAACAAATGGGGAAGATGGCTAGATGTGGGAGCTGCAATTATTGTAGGTTCATGATTGAAGGGCCCATTGACACAGTGCCCGGTTTTGGAAAGATTTATTTCCAAAACTGATTTATGTGTAACAGGAGGAGAGTGATTTATTTAGCTCTCTGCTCTGATTGCTCTGTAATCTATATTGGGAAAACTAAAAGAACCTTCAGGCAGACAGTCTACGAGCATCAATATGACATTAGAAAGGGGGATGAACGCAGTGCCTTGGCCAAACATGTCAAAGGAAACCCGGGACACGCATTTAAATTTACTATTATTGACCAGGCACAACTAGGGGAACGAGGTGGTCCTCTGGATGACTACCTCAAATTCCTAGAATTGAATTGGCAACTTAAAACCAATGCCACTCAACTCCTAGTACTCAATGACTGTGTTTCCATCTCTAGCTTACTTAGATTAAAGGCACCTTACTATTTTGAATGAGACAGTCACCAATGGTCTGAAAACATTTCTTCTGTTCACAGTGCTTAAACAGTTGAAAGACACAGTATTTTGTTCTTGGGAGGTTTTATATTTACATTATGCTTTTGTGAACTGCCAACACATTTTAAATGAAAATGTTTATTTTGTCTTGGCTGTTTTCAAAAAGTTTTTAAAGTTGATACTTGTTGGTTACAGAGAGGGGTTGAACAGTTAATTAGGTGATGATGTCATTAATTACTTGCGGCTGCCACCCACAGGTATAAAAATTCACTCTGTTGCAAGTTATATTGTTCTGAAGAAGTCCTATTACCCGTGGATGAGAGCGCTCAACGCGTGTTATTGTAAATAAAGCCTTTTTGTGGCACTCGACTCTGAAGACTTCTTCCTTTCCTTTTCATTACTGGTTGGTGCTTGTGGTTTTAACGGTTTGTGAAATACCTTTGTAATAACAATTACAGTAACAGATTAGCTTTTAAATTCAGCCTCCACACTATTGATATATATTTTTTATATTTATGAGACCAAATTAGATAGGTCAGTTAAAACAATTTTGTTCAAGAAACCTTCCACAAGAAATGCACTATTATGTGTCAGTAGTTGCCAAACCAGGTTCATTGTCAAAACCATTCCCATCTCACAGTTTTAATGGATTTGTAGAATATGTAATCATAACGAAATATAAGCAAGCAATCCGAAAAGCTTATGAACAAATTTCTCAGCAAAGTATATGACTATCAACAGGGTTTGCCAGCTACAAAAAGAGCTGGAGATAAACCTAGGCAAGCATTGCTAGCATATAAAACCAGACAACAAAAATATAACATAACTGGTCTTCTGTTTGTTGCAACATTTGGACTAAAACTTATAAAATCAACAGCATTATTAACATTGTAAAGAAAACGCAGCCAGCAGTCCATAGCTGGGTTAAAATCCAAATGTAATTCTTTTAATAAAAACCAGGAACAAAGATAAGCGCTTTCGCAATTAGCTCAATCAGATCACTAAAACAGACAGACTAGAGAATCAATCTGACAGCACAACTAATTAACCAAATATCCAATCAGATAAAAATGCATCTGTGATTGTCAAGTTACAATATGTGAACTAGAAGAATACATAAAGATTATATTAAAACTATATTCATAAATATCAAATGAAATACATAGAAAATCAGCATTAGAATAAAGTCACCAAAAGTCCCAAATTATAAAAAGCTCATTTCTTCTTTACTGGCCTGGCTCGCAAGGCAGGCTGCATGGAAACACTTTCATTTAAACCTGGGGCATAATGTGCCCCTAGTTTAAAAATCCATTTACGCTCTGCTTGGTAAGTAACATTAACCAACTCACTCTTCCTAAAATTTTGGTGTATTACTTCTAATACTAGAAATTTGAAACTGTGTTCCTCACCGAAAGTGTTAATGTTTGGCTATTGCACTATAGTTCGTGCCTCTACGTGCACAATAAAGGTGATCATGTATCCTTTCCCTTAAGTGTCTATTTGTCTTACCAACATGAAAACAAGTGCAATGCCCTAAATAAACCAGATTCTTCGTATTGCAATCTGCAGGTGGAAAATGCATGAATTCTTACTTTGTGGATGTATAACTACTGGAGATTCATCCACATACATACAGAAGGAACAACAATTACATTTTCTTGTCCTTTGTTCCATTCTCCCTTCATTCACTAACTCTTGTCTAAGGTAGCATAACCTCTGTCATAAAGATTACTTATTCTTATATCCAAATTAGGGTTTAAAACCTACAAGTTTATGAATATCTACATCAGTGCCTAATACAGGCCAATGCTTGTAGATAATCTCTCTAACTCTCCTCTCGTCACTCGAGAATGTTAAACTAAAAAATGGAGTGTGTTCCTATTGTTATTGTTTATGGGATGAACTGTGTTGGATGAAGAAAACTACAGCTTTCCTGATGTTTGTCTACAATGTCTAACAATTTGCTGTGCCTCATCTGTCTCATAGTTGTGATAACCCCTTGATGAGTAGTCTATTCACATCTGCTCTAAACATATTTCAAAGTCCTCATTCCAAATATGCAGTCGGATGTTCTGCAAATTCTGGCCTTTCAATACATTTCGGAAGACATGTCGTGGATGCATGCTGGTGTGATGTACATACGTGGGCCCATAACATTCATTTCTGTATAACTTTGTACTTACAGTATTATCATCTCCCTTAACTAATTAGATGTCCAGAAATTCAATATTGTGGCAAGAACATTTGTAAGAAAATTTTAAAACATCAGTACTTGCATTTAATTCTCCAATGAAATGATGCAGTTGTTGCAAATTTCCTGTCCACAACAGGAAAAGATCATCGACAAAATGTCGATAGAAAGGTACATGCAATTTGTAACTAACATAGGTAAACATCACATGCTCCTCCCAAGCTACCATGACCAAACTGGCGTAGCTAGGGGCACATGGTTTGCCCATAGCTACACCAGAGGTCTGTAGGTAATAGCTGTTATTAAAAGTAAAAGTTTGAGTACCATTTCTAAAAACAGACCTAAAAAATCTGTATGTCTATCATCATACATGCCTTTACTAATGATGACTTGTTTCACCATCTGCATCCCTTCAAAATTCAGTATACTAGTAAAGAGGGATGCTACATCTAGAGTGACAAAAAATCCTAGATTTGCATCATAATTCATATCAACAAACACACAAATCTTGCAAGAAATGTTTTACTGTTGGTTCTATATCACATCGTCAAACGTGTATAAGTTCGAACGATGTAATATCGAACCCAAAAGTCCGCAACGCAAAAATAGTGAAGCCACGGCACATCGATTTTTTTCCCAGGGAAAAATCAGTGGGCTGTTTTCGGGGCTTTGCTATTTCCTCCACTGTGGGGCGATTTCAGAGTTCATATATTTAAGTAGGGGGGGTGCCCAACACTGGGGATGTGGAGGGTGAAGCCCCCCACTTTAGTTTTAGTTTAAGGTTTATGTTTTTTTTTGTTAGGGAACAGCGATTTTCTTCCCAAGGGGGGAAAAAAAAAAAATCGCTGTTCTGTGTGTTCATTATTGTGCAGTTTCAGACTTTTGGGTTCGATATTACATAATTCGAACTTATACAAGTTCGACGATGTGATACAGACCCTTTTACGGTCTACTAAGACAGAATTACATGAAGACAAAAAAACTACTTTTCCAAGTAAATGGAGAGTGATTCTGTAAGCCATTCCCCTCCAGCTACAAAGGGTCTAAATGGAGGGCATACAGAGTCCTTGCGTGTCTTTGGGAGGCCATTCAAAACTGGTATCTTACAATGTTCCAATAAGACCTTTCGTTAATAAATGATTATCAAAACATTCTTTTAAAGAATTAATGACCTCATTCCCTAATATCTGCAAATTGTTCTCATCAACAGGCCTGTAAGTAGAACGATCTTCCGGCATGTAGGTAATACTGTCAAAATAGAATTTCCTATCCATAATGACTATTAGCCCTCCCTTGTCTGCTGGTCGAATAACAATATTGTTATTATTTTAATCTGTAATTCATATGGAGTTACATGTACTGGTAGCATATCTAAACACAACTGTAAGTTCTTTTTTTATGAAACCCATTGCTCTTGGTTTTACTGTAAATGTCTGGGTATCCTCCTTCCACATTGTTCTTACTGCCTACAAACCGTACTCTGTTTCTCTCTGTAGAACATTATAATCACTGGATGCATCAATTTCAATGGTCATGCTACTTTTGTCTTCTTTTCATACACTACATCATCTGTTTTTTCTGGCATCTACTTTTTGAACTGTTGGTAATGGGGGATCCCAAGTGATATAAAATTTATCATTCTCTATAATGCTTTGCAGATCATGCTTCCAATGTTTCCCAAATACTTCCAATATTGTAATGTTTGCACAATCCCCAATGCAGCAGTCTTGCCATATTATTACGCCTTTCAGAATACAGGCCCTCTGCCATGAGTGTACCACACCCAGCAACAAGATGTGATTTCTATGTGGGACAAACCATGTCATTTGAGACAGCATATTTAATTACATATCAGTGACATGAGCTGAAGTACAAAGTGCACTTTACAAACACGGTTATATATATCCAAGTGTTAGGTTGATTTTTACAGCCACTAATATGACCAATTCTTAGATTTATACAAGGCTGGATGTTAAAAAAACTGATGGACAAAAAAATAAAAAATAAAATGTGGATCATTAATATGCATGCTTTACAGTACCCAAGATTAAATGCAATTTTATAATGCTCTTTAGTGTCACGTATGGAATAGAATACTAGATGATGCCCTTGAGCCACTTCTTCACATTTAATGGAAGTGTGATAATGTGAGGTGTTGCCAGCTATGCCCAGAGAAGTAGGGCAGTGGATGTGTAACATACACCACAGCACAGCTAGCTGGAATTCAGTAAGAATTGTATGTTATTTAAATATCAAACTGATTTGTACAGATGCTGGTGTTAAAAATGTATTTGTAAAGTTGCTTGTGTTAAAAATGTATCAACAGTGTGTCCTGCTGGACTGAGGAAGAAATATACATGTA